>NW_028270155.1:74533983-74700233 GCF_037043375.1 Chiloscyllium plagiosum
CAACCAGATAATTTTCATACGAGTGTCCATGTATCACATCTGTTCTGAAGGATTCTAGTAATTTCCCATTACTGATGCAAGGCTGGCAGCTGCTTTTTTGTCCCTTTCTTAAATAGTGGAGTGACATTTGCCACATTCCATGATCGTGTGGATTGGAAGGATTCCGGAGTTTTGAAAGGTGAATGTGAAAGCATCGACTATCTCTATAGTGATCTCCTTCAATACTCTGGGACATTGATCATCATATCCCAGCAACTAATCAAATTTCTTCATTGCAATCTTTTTATTAATATGCATTTTCTTCAACTCATTTTCCCTAAACACTTAGATCTTTAATTCTGGGAGATGTTTTTGTATTAGTGAAAACAGATAAAGCAATCAGTTAGCTTCTCTATTTCCCAGCACAAACTCTCCTGATTCTGCTTTTAAATGGACCCACATTTGTCTTGGCCAAAAAGGTCCTTTTTAGATAACCCATCAGAGCCTTTCTTTTGCGAGATTGCAGCACTGTTCTATTTTTCCTTTTCTTACCAGTTTCTTGGTCCTCCTTTGCAGTATTCTAAAATTTTTCTAATCTTCAGGCTTATTACCATTTCTGATTACTTTATAAAAGCTTTTTCTTTTAATCTGAATTCAACAAGCATTTTAAGACTCCTGAAGGAGGATCACAGGACCCAAAAACATTAAGTCTTTCTGTCCACAGATGCTGCCAGACCTGCAGAGTTTCTCCAGCAATTTGTTTCTATGGACAAGTCCATTGTCAGCCTTGGTTGAATGATTTTTTTAAAGCTTTTGTACCTTAAAGAGTGTATAACTGCTGTGAGCAATTACCATTCTTTAATTATTATCCATTGCCTATGTACAGTCAACTTTTTGATGTAATTTTCAAATCAAATTTGTTTTAGATTAAATATTAGAAAAGGCTTTTAACACATAGGCAGTGCTAGCAAGACCAGGTGTATTGCCAATCTCCTTGAACCAGTGTAACTTCTCAACAGATGAAGCTCTCAATATGAACGTAAGGAATGTCAGGGTTCTGATAGAGCAAAGAATTTAGAATATACGTAATATAGCTTTATGATTATAATATGGCCACATCTCTTAAGAACTTAAGGATGTGTACTCAGTTATCTAACAGTAGATCAGTCTCCCAATTTTTATTCTCCTACAAAATCTGGCAGCATCAGTGGACAGGAAGGAGAATTAATCTTTTTGTCTAGTGACACTACTTCAGAAATCTGAAAATGCTTGGTTGACTTCAAATGCAGATTATTTCTAGATACTAGAAAACTATTTTCAGCCCAGCCAATTTGTGTCTCATGCTTTCATAATGTCCCTTATTCCAGATTAACAATGTACTCATCCCTAATTACAAGATTATTAATAAAGCCCCTTTGCATTACATAATACTAGATCCAAAAGACTGTTCCCTTGTTAGCTCTTGAAATAGATCCATCCCAGACACTCCAGAAACATGCCCTCCAATCTGCTGCTCAACTAATTTGCCCAATCTATAAGCAAACGGACATCATCCACGGTTAGTGTTGCACATGCTATGCTCTCTCTCATCTCCCAATTTATAGATCATGTCCCACACCATCACTATTTGGTAGTCTATAAATAATTTCAACCAATGTTTGCATCCCCTTGTTTCTCCCTACCTAAACAGATTGCACACATTAATTGATTTGAGGTCATCATCAGTGCAACATCATTCTTTATAATCTGTCTTCAGAAACAATCCTTGAATATGCAGTTCCCAGTACTGGTCACAAGCCATGTTTCTGTAATGGCAATTGTATCCTAACCACTTAGTTATATTTTTGCCTTTATATTCCTCTAACTTGTTACAAAGGCTGTATGCATTCAGGTAGACATAATGCTCTATGCTTGGCTTTGTTTTCCAGTTTCCCTCACAGCTTTTTGACTTCCTGCCCCTGCTTAACTCCATCCTCATTTTGATTATCCCTCATGTTCCTAACCCCTACCCCCAGTTTGCAGAGGTCCCATCTTCCCAGAACTGGCCCCAGTGTCTCCTACACCAGTTGCCTAGCCACATGTTCAATTGATTGGTTCTTTTTTAAATGCTCACTCACACATGGTTAGAGGAGTTGGTTGGATGGCCAGTTTGTAAGGCAGTGATGCCAACAGCGTTATCTAGAGTTAGAGTCCTGCAACACGGAGACAAGCCCTTTCGCCCAAACTGGTCCATGCCAACCAAAATGTCCATCAACGTTAACCTCACTGCCCTTCTCTTAGCCCATAGTCTTCTGAACCTTTCCTATCCATGAATTTGTCCACAAGTCTTTTAAAATGTTGTTAACGCACCTGCCTCAACTACTTCTGCTGCCAGCTCACTCCATATGCATTACTACCCACTGGGTGAAAACAAAAGTTGCCCTTCAGATTCCCTTTTATTCTCTCCCCTCTAACCTTAAAACTAATTCCCTAGAGTTCTTGATTTCCCAAACCCTGCGAAAAAGACAGTGCATTCACTCTATCCAAGCCTCTCATGATCTTATGCGCTCCTTTAAGACTTCCCCCTCAGTCTCCTACACTCGAAAGAAACAAATCCCAGCTTGTCTATCCAATCCCTATAATTCAGACCATTCAGTCCTGGCAACATCCTTATAAATTTCTTCTGCATTCTTTCCAGTTTAATAACATCTTTCCTGTAGCAAGGTGACCAAGACTGAACACAATACACCAAGTGTGGCCTCACCAATGTCCTATATAATTGCAACATAACTTTCCTATTTCTACATTCAATGTTCTGACTGATGGAGGCCAGTGTGCCAAATGCCTCCTTCACTGCCCTGTCTACCTGTGACTCCACTTTCAGAGAACCATACACCTGAACTCCAAGGTCCCTCTGTAAACTACACTTACCAAGGCCCTATCATTCACCATGAAACTCCTGTCTTGATTTGACTTTTGAAAATGCAAGAGCTCACACTTAACTATATTAAACTCCATTTGCCATTTCTCAGCAGATTTATCCAACTGATCAATGTCCTGCTGCAATTTCAGATAACCTTCCTCAGTGTCCACGATATCATCTATTTTATGAGTCATCTGCAAATTTACTAATTTCATTCTCAGCCAAGTCATTGATATAGATGATAAACAGTAAGTGGCCCAGTACCGACCCCTGAGGCACTCCACTAGTCACAGGCCTCCAGTCTGACAAGCATCCTTCCACTATTACCCTCCGCTTCCTACCATCAAGCCAATTGTGCATCCAATTTGCCAGCTCCCCCTGGATCAGCCTACCATGTGGAATCTTATCAAAGGCCTTAATGAAATCCATACAGACTATGTCTACCGCCCTGCCCTCATCAACCTTCCTGGTCATTTCAGCAAAGTAGTCTAAGAAATTTGTGAGGCATGATCTCCCAAGCACAAAGCAATGCTGATTATTCCTAATCAAACTCTGTCTTTCCAAATGCATGTATATATTATCTCTCAATCAATTTACCAGCACAGATGTTATGTTTATTTGTCTATAATTGCCAGGCATTTCTTTGCAGTCTTTCTTGAATAAGGGAATGACATTCATTACTCTTCAGTCTTCCGGGACCTCACCCATGGCTAACAATGATGCAAAAATATCAGCTAGGGCCCTGCAATTTCCTCTCTTGCCTCTTGCAATGTCCTCGGATATATCTGGTCAGAACCAGGAGATTTATCCACTTTCATACATTCTAATATGTCCAACACCACCTCTAGTGTAAAATGGACTGTCACCAAGATATGACTACTAACCTCACCAAGTTCTCAACACAGAGGAGACATATTCATTGAGGACCTCACCCATCTCCTGTGGTTCGACACATTTTGGCCCTTGAGGGGTAATATTCTTTCTCTAGTTATTCTTTTTCCTTTAATATACTTAAAAGAATCTCTTTGGATTCACCCTAATCTTTTAAGCCAAAGTTATCTCGTGCCACCTTTGGTCATTGGTCACAAAGTGCTCCCCAACAGTCACCTTGGTCACCTGTCCTGCCCTATTTCCCAAGAGTAGATTAAGTTTTGCCCCTTCCTGAGTAGGGCCACCTTGAACACTACTTGAGGAAAACATTCCTGAATGCAGTTAAATTCCACCCCCTTGAAAACTGAGACTGTCATAGTGATAAGAGCTATGTTAGGAAAATTAAAATCCCCTACTATGACAATCCTATTGATCAAAAAAGTCTCCCCAGTCTCCCTGTATATTTATTTATCCAATTCCCATTGACTTTTTTTTGGGGGGGGGGGGGGTTCCTATATTACAATAATGTCACCATCCCCTTATTTCTTCTTAGTTCCACCCACGAGGCCGCACTTGATGAGTCTTCAGTTATTTCAACTCCGATTACTGCTGTGATACTCATCTTACTCAAAAATACCACGTTTCACTCCCTTCTTTCCACCACCTCTGTCCCACCTGAAGTACCTGTTCCCTGGCATATTGAGCTGCCAGTCCTGTCCCTTAGCCATGTTTCTGTAATGGCTATAATATCCCAGTCCCACTTACCTATCAACATCTTGAGTTCAATTCACGGACTGGCTAACATTACCACAAAGGACATTGCTTTCAACCTTTCTCCTCACGTTAGGCATGGTGACCCTCAGGTCAAACCAACACCACTCATACATATGTATGTTGCCTTATCTGGATGTTCCTCCCTGTAAAAATGACTAAGTTCATTGAGAAACTGCTGTTTCAGAGAAGACCGTGAACTCATGTCTCTGTGCACATGGGCGATCATTCTCTCTCCTTCCAGTGCCTGGAATAAAGATGGTGAGGGTAACACTATACTGTGTGTCTGAGCATTTTGCTTTGACTGGGGGGGGGGGGGTGCGCGCGTGTGTAGACGGGACGACAAATGCTTGGCTGACAGGAAGCAAAAATCAGTGATAACAGGACATTTCTAAATTGGCTAGCTTAACTACCAAGAATGCAACAAGGGTCAGTGCTGAGACCTCATACTTATAATCTTTACTGATGACTTAGATAAACAGAGAATAATTCAAAGTTTGCTTAATATAAAGCTAAATAGAAATATGAATCAAGAGGATTCAAAGAGGGTGCAGAGTTGTAGTCATGTAAAGGATATATATGGTGGCAAATGGACAATAATTTAGGAAAGTTGGAAGATATTCTTTGGTACTAAAAACAGAAAAGCATGCTTGCTGACAGAAACAAAAATGTTGATATTCAGACAGACTTATGTGCACAAAAAGGAGAACACAAAGTTAGCATCCTATGGCTGGAAATTTTAAAAGTATGGGTACAGAGCAAGATAGCAACCCATTTAGGGCTGAGATGTTTAATTTGAGATTGCTGAGACTTTGGAATTCTCTACCCCAGAGGATTGTGCATGCTCCATCAAGCCAAAGATCACTTGGTTCTACTACCTCCTGGGACATTCAAGGGATTAGGGAAAATGGAGACAGGACAAATCAGCCATGATCTTACTGAATGACAGAGCAGATTCAAAGGGCCAACTGGTATATTCTTGTTTTTAATTTTTTTAATTATAGCACAATAGCAAACAGGTATTTGACAGAAATCCCCCAGCTAGGCATATACAGTTTTGCAAGTAGTTTTCTTATGGATGGGTCACTAAATGTCTACTCACCATTGTACCGACGTTAAGATAGAAATATAGAAAATAGGTGGAGCAGGCCATTCAGGCCTTTGAACGCATTATAGCATTGAATATTATCATGGCTGATCATCCATCTTGGTATCCTGTTGTCACTTGCTCCTCATACCCTTTGATGCCTTTGTCCCCACGAACTATATAGTCATAGAGATGTACAGCACAGAAACAGGCTCTTTGGTCCAACTCGTTCATTTGACCAGATATCCTAAATTAGTCTAGTCCCATTTGCCAGCACTTGGCCCATATTGCACTAAACGCTTCTTATTCATGCACCCATCCTGATGCTTTTTAAAATGTTACAATTGTACCAACCTCCACCACTTCCTCTGGCAGCTCATTCCACCCTCTGTGAAAAGTTGCCCCATAGGTCGCTTTTAAATCTTTCCACTCTCACCCTAAACCAATGCCCTCTAGTTCTAGAGTAGTCTCCCACCCCCACGCCACCCCAGGGAAGTGAATTTGTCTATTTACCCTATCCATGCCCCTCACGATTTTATAAACTTCTAAGGTCACCCTCAAAACCTCCAACCCTCCAGGGAAAACAGCCCCAGCCTATTCAATTTCTCCCTGTAGCTCAAACCCTCCAACCCTGGCAACATCCTCGTAAGTCTTTTCTGAACCCTTTCAAGTTTCACAATATCCTTCCGATAGGAGCAAGACCAGAACCGCACACAATATTCCAAAAGTGCCCTAACCAGTGTCCTGTACAACAAGATTGACTTCCAAATTATTAAACTTGTTCCTCTGACCAATAAAGGAAAGCATACCAAATGCATTTTTCACTATCTTATCTACCATGTTCTTGAAAAGATTTAATGTTTTAGCCTCAATTGTTTTCTGGGCAAAGAATTCACAGGCTCACCACTCTGGGTGAAGAAATGTGTAATCTCAGTCCTAAGTGGACTGCCATATACACAGACTGTGACCCCTGGATCTGGGCTTCCCAGACATTAGGAAAGTCCTTCCTGCATTTACTGTTTAGTTGTGCTAGAATTTCATAGGTTCACCACCTTCTCCCTAGGGACTTGTTGTACACACCTCCACCTTCAGGACATCCTAACAAGTCTCACTGCTGTGAATTATTTTGCATGAATTGTATGTAGGAAAAGAACCTACTCCAGCTCTAAATGAGTGTGATCAGGTATTGTTTTTGATAGAATCACAGAAACATCCAGGCATTCAGCCCATTGTACCTGCACCTGCTCTTTAAAACAGTAATAATTGAGGTCAACTGAGGGAAACAAAATATTGTTACTATTGAATGAGAGCTCATATTTTCTAATCAACCTGTTCATAGATGTTAATGACGCAACCCTTTGAAGCAGCTGGGACTTGAAAATGGGCCTCCTGGCTCAGAGATAGGGACACTACTATTGCACCACTAGAGCCCATGAGAACGTTATACACTTTATTTGTACTAGATGACCTTTTACATACAACTGAACAGGCTGACATTTCAATCATATATGGTACCCAACAGCACTGCCAAGGGTCGAAGTCTCTAAGGCTCAGTCCTGGAGATTCAACCCACAAAGTACCAACTCAAAACTACTATCGTAAACCAATAGCACTCCTAATATCCTACATATTGTCTTCTTCAGAATTGCTTAGATGGAATCTCCAAACAGAAACTCCAAACTGTGCCTGGCAAACGTGGTGCCACTGGTTAAGAAGGGCAGTAAAGACAAGCCAGGAAACTACAGACCGGTGAGCCGGACCTCAGTGGTGGGCAAGTTGTTGGAGGGAATCCTGAGGGACAGGATGTACATGTATTTGGAAAGGCAAGGACTGATTAGGGATAGTCAACATGGTTTTGTGGGTGGGAAATCATGTCTCACAAACTTGATTGAGTTTTTTTGAAGTAACAAAGAGGATTGATGAGGGCAGAGCAGTAGACGTGATCTATATGGACATCAGTAAGGCGTTTGACAAGGTTCCCAGGGGAGACTGATTAGCAAGGTTAGATCTCATGGAATACAGGGAGAACTAGCCATTTGGATACAGAACTGGCTCAAAGGTAGAAGACAGAGTGTGGTGGTGGAGGATTGTTTTTCAGACTGGAGGCCTGTGACCAGTGGAGTGCCACAAGGATCAGTGCTGGGTCCTCTACTTTTTGTCATTTACATAAAATGATTTGGATGCGAGCATAAGAGGTACAGTTAGTAAGTTTGCAGATGACACCAAAATTGGAGGTGTAGTGGACAGCGAAGAGGGTTACCTCAGATTACAACAGGATCTGGACCAGATGGGCCAATGGGCTGAGAAGCGGCAGATGGAGTTTAATTCAGCTAAATGCAAGGTGCTATGTTTTGGGAAAGCAAATCTTAGCAGGACTTATACACTTAATGATAAGGTCCTAGGGAGTGTTGCTGAACAAAGAGACCTTGGAATGCAGGTTCATAGCTCCTTGAAAGTGGAGTCGCAGGTAGATAGGATAGTGAAGGCGGCGTTTGGTACGCTTTCCTTTATTGGTCAGAGTATTGAGTACAGGAGTTGGGAGGTCATGTTGCGGCTGTACAGGACATTGGTTAGGCCACCGTTGGAATATCGTGTGCAATTCTGGTCTCCTTCATATCAGAAAGATGTTGTGAAACTTGAAAGGGTTCAGAAAAGATTTACAAGGATGTTGCCAGGGTTGGAGGATTTGAGCTATATAGAGAGAGGCTGAACAGGCTGGGGCTGTTTTCCCTGGAGCGTTGGAGGCTGAGGGGTGACCTTATAGGAGGTTTACAAAATTATGAGGGGCATGGATAGGATAAATAGACAAAGTCTTTTCCCTGAGGTCAGGGAGTCCAGAACTAGAGGGCACAAGGTTTAGGGTGAGAGGAGAAAGATTTCAAAGAGACCTAAGGGGCAACTTTTTCACGCAGAGGGTGGTCTGTGTATGGAATGAGCTGTCAGAGGATGTGGTGGAGGCTGGTACAATTGCAACATTTAAGAGGCATTTGGATGGGTATATGAATAGGAAGGGTTTGGAGGGATATGGGCCGGGTGCTGGCAGGTAGGGTGGATTGCGATATCTGGTCGGTGTGGACGGGTTGGATCAAAGGGTCTGTTTCCATGCTGTACATCTCTATGACTCTATGAGGTTCTGCTTCTGTGACTACAGGAGTAGAATGTTTAATTGGAAATTAGTACGGTAAGCAATTTGGGGTATAATAAAGGTACTAAGTAAATACAAAGTACTTTCTTAAATGGTCCCTAAACACAAAAATAGTCTCTTTACACTGGTGAAGCCAATGCAATCTATTTTTGGTGCATTATTCCTATAGCTGATAAACTTTTTTTGGTGGACAGATTTAAAGCAAACAAAAACATTTCTCTAAAGCATGAAAGGTAAACAATAGAGGTGTCAGCTTGAAAGATTTTAAATCCCAGAGAATTACTGGCTGAGGCTTGTAAAGCCATACCAGTTAACTGTTATTGCAGACTTCCTCAGCAGAGGGAAAAAGTTCCAATGGTAGGCTCAAAGAACAAAATGAGAATACCCAATGAAGTAACAGTATTTTCTTTTCCCCCATTTGGCTGTTTAGTCCAAGTTAAAGTCCAAACTAATATAGAGGCAATTAAAAAATATCCCTTTACTCAAGTCTTTTTTTTTAAAAAAAAATTGTACTTTAACTACCACCAGCAAAAAACAGAAAACAAAACATCACAAAAGATTGGAATTTGACTTTTAAGGATACTTTTTGGGGTTAAGTACACTGATCTCAAGGATTCCAATTTCACCAACTTCATCAAGCTTGCTGTCCTCATCCATTTTCTCCCCCACAATTTTAAAAGCACTATCCTCAGTGAGTACACAATTCTCTTCACACAGCTCACTCTCTGATGCTTTGAGTGTGCTAGTAAGCTACTAAACACCTTAGCCCAAGGCATAGCCAGTTTTTACAGCATAGAAAGAGACTCTTTGGCCTAGTTTGACCATGCAGATCAAACGTAGATCTATTCTAATTGGATTTTCCAGCATTTGGTTCACTGCCTTGTATTCTGGATGTAAGTTGGCTTGCTGAGTTGGAAGGTTTATTTTCAGACATTTCATCAACATACTACGTAACATCATCAGTGAGCCTCCAGTGAAGCACTGCTGTTATTCCCCACTTTCTATTTGTGTGTCTTGGTTTCTTCAGGTGGTGATATCATTTCTGGTTCTCAACAAGCAAATTTACATCCAGAACCTCAACCTGAGCTACAAATCTTCTCAAAAAAAAAAATGCCTTGTATGCTACGGCATTTCAAGTGCTCATCTAGTACTTCTTAAAACATCCTGAGGTCTGCCTCTACAACCCTTTATGGTAGTGAAGCTTAGGCATCCACAACCCTCTGGGTTTAAATCATTTTCCTCAAATCCCTCAACTTCTTGCTCCTTACCTTAAAATGGTATCCCTGCTTATGACCCCTCTAAAGGAAAGTTTCTTCCTTTGTACACCATAAATGCCCCTCAGTACTTTTGTAAACTTCAAATCCAATTCCTCAACAACCTCTTCCCGTTCCTCCTGTCCCTCTAACTTTCTCCTACAACTCCTATCTAGTCTCTTTATAACAGAATCATTCCAGCCCATGCAAGATCCTGGTGAATCTCTCCTTTAGTCTCTCCTTCCTACAGTAACCAGAAATGCACACAATACTCCAGCTTTGGCCCAACTCGTTCTTCACAGCTTAGTTAGTTTGTTCTTTATTCAACGGCTTGATTAATAAAGGCACATATCCCACATTCCTTCTTAACCACTTTATTTACCTGTACTGCTGTCTTCAAGGATCTGCGGACATGCACAGTAAGATTCTTCTGTATTTCTTAAGGCCCTACTATTGAACATGTACTTGCCTTTTTTAGTTCTCTCAAAATGCATCACCTCACAAAGTTTTAAGGACTAACTGCGACTTGTCACTGTTCAGCCCATCTGACCAGTCAAAGAGCTGGTTATATAGACTTTAGCAGTTTAAACAGATAGCAACTAAGAGCTTGAAATTTCCCCTATCCTAAGCCCAGCATTTAGGGACAGAATTACAGTCGAGGATCATGTCCACTTTCAAGAGATTCTCCAACAGCGTATTCCATTATTACATCTTTGGCATGCATTATTTTCAAATAGTGTCAATTAGTGGAGGTGCCAGACATATTTCATAAACCTCTTACATTCATCTTTAAATTAAGAAAACAATACCAGACAGAATGTGCAATGTTATAACTGACAATAGAAGACTTAATAAATTTCTCAAATTTAAAGGAAGACAAAGCAGCATGGGTTGGTGTGATACCTCAATAGATCTTTCAGCAAATGAAGGATGCTGAAGAGGCATGGAAATTATAGGACAGACTTTATTAAATGAGAGCGAGATAAAAGATTACAAACTGGCCAATGCAGTACCAACTTTTGTTTTTAAGACCCAGATATTTAAATACTAGCTATCCTATCACTGGTCATCAGTAAAATACATATTTAAGGATGAGATTAACAAATACCTAAATGAAAACAGCTGGAAGGATTATGTAGATTTTAAAAAAGGATAATGTATTTAAGAACCAGATGTAACAGAGTCATAGAGATGTACAGCATGGAAACAAACCCTTCGGTCCAACCCATCCATGCCGACCAGATATCCCAACCCAATCTAGTCCCACCTGCCAGCACCCGCCCCATATCCCTCCAAACCCTTCCTATTCATATACCCATCCAAATGCCTCTTAAATGCTGCAACTGTACCAGCCTCCACCACTTCCTCTGGCAGCTTGTCTTTGTAAATAAGAAAATGCAACAGATGGATAGCACAGATTTTAGGAAAGTCCTTAACAACATACCAGAGGGTAGGCTAGTGAACGTTGAAATGTAATAAAACTGGCCGGGTATAATACTCAGAGGGTAATAAGCATATTTGGCAACCAATTAGTTGGGTTGGGTTGGGGTGGGGTGGGGTGGGGTGGGGGCGTGCATATAGAAAGAGTGGATGTGGGTCATGAGCATCACTTCAGTTCAGAAGCAACTTGTGTTCAATAAATATTTGGGTATAGACTTGGAGGGAGTGGAATGAAAACTTGCAAATAATACCATAGTCAGATATTGTTACTTGGTTAAGAGGCCGACCAAATACTGATTAGATAGGAAAATTAATTATGTCTGCCAGGTTTATTTAGCCAGTATAAGTGCGAGGGGTACATCTCATTAAAAATGCAGTATTCATGCTCTGAACGGAAGAGTGTTTCAAAGGCCAGCCAAGAAACTTTGCGACTAATTTCATAGGATAATCATGGCTGATCATCCTCAATCAGTATCCTGTTCCTGCCTTATCTCCATAACCCTTGATTCCACTATCCTTGAGAGCTCTATCCAACTCTTTCTTAAATGAATCCAGAGACTGGGCCTCCACTGCCCTCTGGGGCAGAGCATTCCACACAGCCACCACTCTCTGGGTGAAGAAGTTTCTCCTCATCTCTGTCCTAAATAGTACTGATCCCTATTTTACAATATATGTTAATGATATAGAAGATGGCATTAGCAATAACATTCGCAAATTTGCTGATGATACTAAGCTGGGTGGCAGGGTGAAATGTGATGAGGATGTTGGGAGATTACAGGGTGACCTGGACAAGTTAGGTGAGTGGTCAGATGCATGGCAGATGCAGTTTAATGTGGATAAATGTATGGTTATTCACTTTGGTGGCAAGAACAGGAAGGCAGATTACTACCTAAATGGAATCAATTTAGGTAAAGGGGCAGTACACAGAGATCTGGGTGTTCTTGTACACCAGTCAATGAAGGTAAGCATGCAGGTACAGCAGGTAGTGAAGAAGGCTAATAGCATGCTGGCCTTCATAACAAGAGGGATTGAGTATAGAAGCAAAGAGGTTCTTCTGCAGCTGTACAGGGCCCTGGTGAGACCACACCTGGAGTACTGTGTGCAGTTCTGGTCTCCAAATTTGAGGAAAGACATTCTGGCTATTGAGGGAGTGCAGCGTAGGTTCACGAGGTCAATTCCTGGAATGGCAGGATTACCTTACACTGAAAGACTGGAGCGACTGGACTTGTATACCCTTGAGTTTAGAAGACCAAGAGGGAATCTGATTGAGACATATAAGATTATTAAAGGTTTGGACACTCAGGCAGCAGGAAACATGCTTCCGCTGATGGGCGAGTGCCGAACCAGAGGACACAGCTTAAAAATACGGGGTAGACCATTTAGGACAGAGATGAGGAGAAACTTCTTCACCCAGAGAGTGGTGGCTGTGTGGAATGCTCTTCCCCAGAGGGCAGTGGAGGCCCAGTCTCTGGATTCATTTAAGAAAGAGTTGGATAGAGCTCTCAAAGATAGTGGAATCAAGGGTAGTGGAGATAAGGCAGGAACAGGATATGTTTAAGGATGATCAGCCATGATCATATTGAATGGCGGTGCAGACTCGAAGGGCAGAATGGCCTACTCCTGCACCTATTGTCTATTGATAAGAAAAGCAGCATTTTCAGCTTCTTCTGCACCACCCTGCTTCCACGCACCCCCCCCCCCCCCCCCCAATACCCACACCCCCACCGTTTGAAGAATATAGAGGTTCTCAAGTAAATACAAAATGAATTCACTAGTTTTACTTCCAGTATTTCCAAAACCAACAGTGATTATTCCTATTTGTAAGGAAGGCCAGTTGACTATAAGCTGAACTCCATGTCCCTAGAACCAAAAAGAGCTAGAAAAGCACAGCAGGTCAGGCAGCATCCGAGGAGCAGGAGTGTCGACATTTCAGGCTTAGGCCCTTCATCAAGAATGTCTTCGGATGCTGCCTGACCTGCTGTGCTTTTCCAGCGCCACCCATTTTGATTCTGATTCTCTAGCATCTGCACTTTTTCCATGTCCCTAGAATGTCAAAGGAACACAGGTATTAAATTTTACTTCAATTTGTTGTTGTTTTATGTTCGGAATAAAAGCTGCTTCAAAACTGAAAAGTTGTGGTGAATAATCAATGAAGCTTCAGGTTCTTTGAGTGAAGTTAGTTATTGTCAAGTTTTTCAGCTAAAAGTGGAAGAGTCAGCACAAAATCAAGTTGGATTATCGTTTACCATAGTCATGTCTCCTTCCTTTGTTGCCTCTGATCCTAGATAGATCCTGACTATGTTGCCATGCATACCTAATATTGCATTCCTGTTGTGCCTTAGTTATCAATTTCAGAAATGGTTTAATTTAGCTATCTGAATGAGGGATTAGATCAGAAATAGAAGCTGTTGTGAATGCAAGTAGTTATAGCTCCTCTAATTTGAACCTCAAGCAGTGGCCTTTAAATGAACTATGCTTTAACAACATTTCAAAGCGTAAAGTTTTGTGAATTATGTGTAACCTGCTTCTGAAAATGCAGAAAAGTGAAAAGTAAACTTTTAGAAAGCATGGACAAAGTCTTATCAAACTTGATATTTTTAATTGCTTAAGTTTTGATTCAGCTTATAAGTGTAACAATCGGTACAGTTACAACTCAATCAAGTTCTGTCTTAGCCGCAGAATTATAGAATCCCTACAGCGCAGAAAGAGGCTAGTCAGCCCACTGAGTGTGCGCTAACCCTCCAAAGAGCATCCCATCCAGACTCAACTCTCCACTGCATTCCCATAAATCTGCATGGATTTTATTTAAAAATATGGCTAACCTACTTAACCTGCACATCCCTGGACACTATGGGCAATTTAGCATGGCCAATCCACTTAACCTGCACATCTTTGGACTGAGGGGGGAAACTGGAGTACCAGCAGGAAACCCATGCAGACATAGGGAGAACATGCAAACTCGTCTCCAATGTCAACATGTCCTTCCAGTAATGGACAACACAGGATCTCCAGCAAGTTCTCCTTCCAAAGTCATGGATTCAGAATGGAGGACAGACCAAGGATTGATTAAATGGTTTAGCTGGTCATAGGTCAAACTTTTGGCCATTCATGCATGTTAGCTGCTGGAGGATTGTTGCTGATCAGGTACACAGAGCCAAGTTGACTGATCTCAATGGTAATTCCTTGTGAGATGTTATTCAATATTTTTGAATAACATTATTGTCCCTTCTGCAACCACCTTGCACTGATCTTTCCTGTGAATGAAATTTGAATCATGAATTGGTCAGCTTGATGCTCTACCCTTCATTAGAGCAGCCTACCAAAAATCAAATAGCCACTCTGGACAGATATCAACATCCCAGGAACAACAACAGGAGTGGATAAAATTAGCTAAAGGAACAAAATGGTGCTCTGACCACTTCTTTCATATACTGCGTACAGTGAAATCCTAGCCAAGTCCAGGCAAAACCAGTCTGCTAAATATTTTCAAAATCTCTTGAAACCTTCCATACATTGTCTAAAAAAGAGCCATTTTTCCCAGTATCCTAAAATTATGAAAAAGTGACTCCTCACATTTCCCTGCACCCGAAAGATACAACCACTTCTCAACTCCAGATCAACTCCCCGCTTCCCCAGATCTATTTTATCTTTGGTACATTACACAAAAGACAAAAAAAAGGTGTATTTTTTTTCTTAACTTACAACAGAATTTCCATTGCAATCTAAGTATATCGTTGTTCACAAGGGAGGTCACAACAAGTAGCAATAGTATGGTATACTTAGGCAGAACAATCAGACTTAACTCCCCCTCTAACTTCAATAGATTTGACACCTGTCCAAGTGAGAGGGGAGATGATTTTTCTTTTAGGGTGGACAGAGAAGTAATTGGGCATAAATTCTTTTTTACTAAACTGAGGAATAACAGTCGGGGGGGGGGGTCACTATAGCTGTTCACTTTATACACAATTACCATTTTTGCCCTACTATATTTTTATTCGCACAAAAGTTTTATCAATGGTTCCATATGGTAGACTAATTAGTAAAGTTAGATCACGTGGACTTCAGGGGGAGTTTGCTAATTGGAAACAAAACTGGTTTTATGGTAGAAGAGGGAAGGGTGGTGGTGGGAGGGTTGTTTTTTGGACTAGAGGCCCGTGACCAGCAGGGTTCCTCAGGGACCTGTACTGGGTCCATTTTTGTTTATCATTTATATAAAATGAGTTAGATGAGAATATAGGAGGCATGGTTATTAAGTTTGCTTATGACAGTAAAATTGGTGGTACAAGTGTACAGTGAAGATGGTTCTCTAAATTACAAAGAGATCTTGATCAATTGGGTCAACGGGCTGAGGAATGGCAGATGGAATTTAATTTGGATAAATGCAAGATATTGCAGTTTGGTAATACAAACGAGGACAGCAGTTATACAATTAATGGTAGGGCCCTGGATAGTATTGTAGAATAGAGACACCGAGGGGTTTGGGTACATAATTCTTTGAAAATTGCATCACAGGTAGACAGGGAGATTAAGAAAGTATTTAGCACACTTGCCTTCATCGATCAGATCTTTTGAATATATGATTTAGGACATGATGTTGAGGTTGATGAGGCCTCCTCTGGAATACTATGCGCAGTTTTGGTCATTCTATTATAGGAATGATATTATTAAACTGGAAAGGGTTCAGAAAAGGTTTGCCAGTTTGTTGTCAGGGATGGAGGGTTTAAGTACTTTTTTCACTGGAGCATAGGAGATTGTGGGATGATCGAGGTTTATAAAATCATGAGGGGCATAGAAATGGCAAATGACATAGGCCTTTTTCCCATGGTGAGTGCAGTTCAAAACCATTACAAAGAGATCTTGATCAATTGGGTCAACAGGCTGAGGAATGGCAGATGGAATTTAATTTGGATAAATGCAAGATATTTTTAAGGTGAGGGGAAAAAGATTTTTAAAAAAGGACACAAGAGGCATTTTTTTTAATGCAAAGTGGCCCATGTGTGGAATGAACTTCTAGAGGAAGTGGTGGATGCAAGTACAGTTACAACTTTTAAGACATTTGGATAAGTACGTGAACAGGAAAGGTTTGGAGAGATATGGGAGAGCATGAAGGTGGGACTAGTTTAGTTTGGAAACATGGTCAGCTTGGACTGGTTACAGCAAAGGGTCTACTTCCATGCTGTTTGACTGTATGACTAACTATCAGCTCACTAGCCTCAGTTAGCAAATGTCACATACAATTAATACATTTGCAGCAAAGCAAGGCCCTAAACTCAGAGTTAAATGTTCTTAGTCCAGGGCAAGTTCTCTCCTTAAAGATCATACATTGTCTGCTTTCTTCAAATGTTCAATAACTTTTAAGTTTTAGAACTCAGGTGAATCTTAAACTTTGAATTGTTTCAATTTGAAGTACGACAAGAACAAGTTAAAAATTAAGTTTTGAAAAAATCCAAAGCAAGCCAAAAATATCCAGAGAATCCAAACTTTCTCTTCACAGATACTTCCTAATTTGAGTTTTTTATTCATTCATGGGCCAGGCCAGCATTTATCACCCATTCCAGAGGGAGTGGGTGAGTTAACCACATTGTTGTGGGTCTGGAATCACATGTAGCCCAGGTAAAGATACCAGTTTCCATCTCGTAGTGAACCAGATGGGTTTTTCCAACAATGAATTCATTATTCGACTTCAATTCCAGATTTTTATTTAACTCAAATGTCATCATCTGCCCTAGCAGGAATTGAAATCAGGTGATCTGGGTCTCTGGATTAATAATCCAGCAATAATTCCACTGGCGCATTACCTCCTGAGTATTTCCAGTAATTATATCAAATATAGTCTACTGTACAATGATGATAGCATTTCACTGTCCTAATGTTGAATGATCAAGATGATTAAGCAACAAGTTACAAAACTACATCTTCTATACAAACATAGCATATCTTAAAGCAAGGAGACAGTTCCCAAATTTAAATGGCTTTCTAATTTTTTTTAGGTTTCAAATCAGCCTACTATCCCAACTGATTCATGACAATAAATGTCAATACACAGTTTTACCTTTGCATTTCCCATTCAACTGTCTGGTATTTCCTATAAATCCCACTTTCTTCCAAAGGCTGACAAACATGTACTCAACTTTCCAAAAGGGAGGAAGAGTCACACTTAAATAACAAATTCAAAGAACAATTTGATTTTGAAGTCCAGTGATTCACAACAAATAAGCTAAATTAGAGAAATTTCTCTCAACTTGAAGCTATTATTTTGGTTGACTAAGAAACCCATTATTTAGTAAAATTGAGATAGAATTATAATTAAACTGAAACAAAGTTGGGAAACAAATGAAGCCTTGTTAAGTTGTCAATGAATCTGAATACTTTTAATCAAAATCTTTGCAGACTAATATAAAACACTTAACAATTCAAAGTTGTATCGTTAAGCACAACGTTTGCTTAAATGAATTACTTTCAAATAGTAGTCTACACACAATATAGACACTTCTTTTCGGTCCCTTCCCCCACTTTTGCTGTCCCCCTTTACTAGGCCTCACTCCTGAATGTGTTAGTAACTAGCACCGAGCTGAGCAGTTTATACAAAGCGTAAAGTTTCCCAAACGTGAAAAAAAACTTTCTGTCCATCTGCTTCGGCAACTAATATTCATGGGAGCTTTACTATCCTTACAGTCTAAATGATTTTAAGTGCAATGTCTGACCATTAACTTTTTGGTAGGCCTAGACTTCACCATGTGAGTGGGTATTTGCCTCTCTACTTTCTTATTGTTACAAGTATTTAATGCTTTATAACTAAAAAGAGAGAATAATCAGTTTGTGAAGTTGCCCTTACAAAACGAGGCGTTCTTTTTCGAATAAAAATTAAGTTACATCAGTTTCCCCCTGTATCTCTCTCACACACACACATATATACACTTTCGCTTTCTGGGTGAAACGGAGCAGGCCTCAGGCTCCCGGGGCCTCTAGTACATGGTATGCGGGACTTGTTTCTCGGCAAACTCACATGAGAGATCTCCTGCTGGCTGGATTTGTAATTCTTCTTGGTCAGGTTGTCCACAAGGTAGCTGATTTGAGACAAGGCCAGCGATAACGAGTCAAGATTCATTGCTGGTCGGGGCGGTCAGCTGAGGAAAGCGGGAAATGGTCATTATTCCCCTTTCTTTTACTGGAAAAAGAAAAATTTATCTCTTCTCTTCAGCGCCTTTCCTTTCTGTCTGTCTCGGTCCCTCTCTCTCTCTCTCTTTAAATATACAACGATGGAAGAGGGAGGGAATTGAGGGGGTTCGGAGGGGGGAGGGGGGATTGGGGAGGAAGAGAGCTCCTTCTAAGTGTTCTCACGGGAAAGTCCGCCGCTCCAATGGTCACTCCACAAAGTGTCCGCTCCGCTTCCTTTTCAGACTTTGGCCCCGTCAGTCACACACTCACTCTCTCTCTCTCTCTCTTCCTCGATCTCAGTTCGGTCCGTTCGCCCCGGCGGGCCGCTCGCTCACTTTTCACCCGCTGTCGCTCTTCTTCCTCCTCCTCCTCCTCCTCCTGCTGCTGCGTGTAGCCTGAACATGGCGCTGCTCTGCCGGTAGGGTTAACACAGAGGGAAGGCTGAGGGTGTGCGGGGAGGATTGGGGAGGGGGGGGAGAAATTAGCGGCCTGAGGGAGGGGAGTAGGGAGGGAGGGAGGGAGGGGTTGGGTGGTGGGGAATAAGGGAAAGGGGTGGGGGGAAGGGAAAGGAGGGAGGGAGTGCGGAGTAGGCCTGGGCCTGCTGGGCCGGGGATTTGTGTGTGAGGTGAGGGGCGGTGGGGGTTGCTCGCTCTCTCTCTCTCTCGACTTCTCGCTGGCGGGCTCGGTGCGAGCGGCTACAAATGGCGGCGGTTGGCCTCGCTCACTGCGCCATCTTGGAAACACCGTCAACCCACCCCCTCCCCCCCTCTCCCAAAGTGAGAAAGAAAACACTATAACCACCGGCCGGTGGAGGGAGGGGAGGGAATATTCCTCAAGGAAACTTTTCGCCGTCGTGTCTCTATTTCCCGCCGGAGGAGAAAATTTTAAGCCTTTGCGCTTCAGTTTGTGCCTCGCTTTTATTTTGAGGGGGAAAAGAAGAACCGATACCAGAAGGAAAGCAATGGGGCGAGAGCGAGACTGCTCGGACTTATTTGATAAAATGGGGGGTAAAGTTGAGGGTTTCCGGTGAGCGGGTTCAAGGCAAAGAAGATTGCGGGTCTGTGTTCAAAAATTGTGTTATTTTATTTCTTTAATTGTAGCTTTTCTTATAAAAAAATAAGTCATGTTCAACCCGCCCTCGAAATCCATCCATGGCCCCTCTCTGACACAGTTCGAGAGAAAGACGGTCTCCCTCCTGACGAGCACAAAGCTCCGTCACGACCAATCGCAGACTCGGGCCGTACCCGCCAATCATATACCCGGCCCTCACCAAGCCGTGGCCAATCACACGTCCCGCCTCTCACCCGCCAAATACCCGCCACAATGCGCCAATCGGAGGCCATGCAACCCCCAACCCGCCATTCACAAATCCCGCCTACACCGGCCAGCGCCAATCCCCGACTTCCGGGCCTGGCACGCCAATCACCAGACGCTCGTCCCTTCCCGCCTCCTTGCCAGAAGACCCCGCCTCCTCAAGCCAATCATAAAGCGCCGCCCTTGCCTTGCGCGCACGGAAACCACGCCCTCAGGTCGCCCGGGGCGATAACAAACCTCGCCCGCAGCGTGCTCGATGGTGGATACGCCCCCTACACTCGGGGTCATCAACAAACCCCGCCCTTGGTTGCCGGGACCAGCCCACAACCAATCCGAAACGTTCCTCGGTCCCGACCACCGGGAAAACAATTACCCCTCTACCCGCCCAGAGTTGGTACAGCCCAACGGTCTTCGCCTTCCGATCAATGTATTTTTAGTTTCACTAACACGCGAAATAACTCTACTTTTCCTTGAAACGGATCGATGCTCTGTTTTAAGAGACGACTTTAGTTCAAGCAGAATATTCCGAACCTAAAGCCGGGTTGTAGGGTAGGTTTTTACTTTAATAATTATCAGATACTCGGCGCGTGAGGGAGACAGGAGCAATTTGTTCACAGGAGGAGGTCAACACCATCAGAGTCTACACCACCACCCCTCTACCTCCCCCGGGATTAACCCCCACACAGCCCCTCCCCCCGGGATTAACCCCCAAACAGCCCTTCCCCGGGATTAACACACACAGCCCCTCCTCTGGGATTAACCCCCACACAGACCCTCCCCTCCGGGATTAACCCCCACACAGCCCCTCCCCCGGGATTAACACACATCCCCTCCCCCCGGGATTAACCCCCACACAGCCCCTCCCCTGGGATTAACCCCCACACAGCCCCTCCCCCGGGATTAACCCACACACTGACCCTCCCCCCGGGAATAAGCCCCACACAGCCCCTCCCCCGGGATTAACCCCCACACAGCCCCTCCCACCGGGATTAACCCCCACCACACACAGCACCTCCCCCTGGGAATAACCCCCACACAGACCCTCCCCCCGGGATTAACCCCCACACAGCCACTCCCCCCGGAATAACCCCTACACAGACCCTCCCCCCGGGATTAACCCACACACAGACACCCCCGGGATTCACCCCCACACAGCCCCTCCCCCGGGAATAACCCCCACACAGCCCCTCCCCCGGATTAACCCCCACACAGCCCCTCCCCCTGGATTAACACACACACAGCTCCTCTCCCTGGGATTAACCCTCACACAGACCCTCCCCCAGGATTAACACCCACACAGACCCTCCCCCCGGGATTAACACCCACACAGACCCTCCCCCCGGGATTAACACACAGCCCCACCCCCGGAGTAACCCCCACACAGCCCCTCACCCCGGGATTAACACACACACAGCCCCTCCCCCCGGAATAACCCCTACACAGACCCTCCCCCCGGGATTAACCCACACACAGACACCCCCGGGATTCACCCCCACACAGCCCCTCCCCTGGGAATCACCCCCACACAGCCCCTCCCCTGGGAATAACCCCCACACAGCCCCTCCCCCGGATTAACCCCCACACAGCCCCTCCCCCTGGATTAACACACACACAGCTCCTCTCCCTGGGATTAACCCTCACACAGACCCTCCCCCAGGATTAACACCCACACAGACCCTCCCCCCGGGATTAACACACACACAGCCCCTCACCCCGGGATTAACACACACAGCCCCTCCCCCAGGATTAACCCCCACACAGCCCCTCGCTAGAGATTAACCCCCACACAGCCCCTCCCCCCGGGATTAACCCACACACAGCCCTCCCCCGGAATTAACCCCCACACAGCCCCTCACCAGGGATTAACCCCCACACAGCCCCTCCCCCTGGGATTAACCCACACACAGCCCCTACCCCTGGGATTAACACACAGCCCCTTCCCCAGAATTAACCCCCACACAGCCCCTCCCCCCAGGATTTACCCTCATGCAGCTCCTCCCCCGGGATTAACACACACAGCCCCTCCCCCAGGATTAACCCCCTCACACAGCCCCTCCCATGGGATTAACACACACAGCCCCTCCCCCGGGATTAACCCCTCCAACACAGTCCCACACCCAGGATTTACCCCCACACAGCCCCTCCCCCAGGGATAAACACACACAGCCTCTCACCCTGGGTTAACCCCCACACAGCCCCTCCCCCCCGCGATTAACCCCCCCACAGCCCCTCCACCAGGGTTAATCCCCACCCAGCCCCTCCCCCCGGATTAACCCCACCACAGCTCCTCCCCCTGGGATTAACCCCCACACAGCCACTCCCCGGGATTATCCCCCATACAGCCCCTCCCCCGGGATTAACCCCCACACAGCCCCTCCCCCCAGGATTAACCCCCACACAGCCCCTCCCCCCCGGGATTAACCCCCACACAGCCCCTCCCCCCGTGTTTAAACCCCACACAGCCCCTCCCCCGGGATTAACCCCCATACAGACCCTCCCCCCGGGATTAACCCCACACAGCCCCTGCCCCCGGGGTTAACCGCCACACAGACCCTCCCCCCGGGATTAACCCCCACACAGCCCCTACCCCCGGGAATAACACACAGCTCCTCCCCCCGGGACTAACCCCCACACAGCTCCTCCCCCGGGATTAACACACATCCCCACCCCGAGGATTAACACACATCCCCTCCCCCGGGATTAACACACAGCCCCTCCCCCTGAGATTAAGCCCCACACAGCCCCTCCCCCCTGGATTAACCCCCACACAGCCCCTCCCCCCCAGTATTAACACACAGCCCCTCCCCCCAGGATTAACACACACAGCCCCCCCCCCCCGGGATTAACCCACACACAGCCCCTGCCCCCGGGATTAACCCCCACACAGACCCTCCCCCCGGGATTAACACACAACCCCTCCCCCCGGGAGTAACCTCCACACAGCTCCTCCCCCGGGATTAACACACAGCCCCTCCCCTGGGATTAACCCACACACAGCCCCTCCCCCGGGATTAACCCCCACACAGCCCCTCCCCCGGGAATAACCCCCACACAGCCCCTCCCCCCAGATTAACACAGCCCTTCCCCCTGGGATTAACCCCCACACAGCCCCTCTCCCCGGGATTAACACACAACCGCTCCCCTCTGGAGTAACACCCACACAGCCCCTCACCCCGGGATTAACACACACACAGCCCCTCACCCCGGTATTAACACACACAGCCCCTCCCCCGGGATTAACCCCCACACAGCCCCTCACCAGGGATTATCCTCCACACAGCCCCTCCCCCTGGGATTAACCCACACACAGCCCCCCCCCCAGAATTAACCCCCACACAGCCCCCCCCCCCAGAATTAACCCCCACACAGCCCCTCCCCCCGGGATTTACCCTCACGCAGCCCCTCCCCCCGGGATTAAAACACACACAGCCCCTCCCCTGGAATTAACCCCCACACAGCCCCTCCCCCCGGGATTTACCCTCACGCAGCCCCTCCCCCAGGATTAACAAACACAGCCCCTTCCCCGGGATTAACCCCCTCACACAGCCCCTCCCCCAGGGATAAACACACACAGCCCCTCATCCCGGGATTAACCCCCACACAGCCCCTCCCCCCCGGGATTAACACACAGCCCCTCCCCCTGAGATTAACCCCCACTCAGCCCCTCCCCCCAGGATTAACCCCCACACAGCCCCTCCCCCCAGCATTAACACACAGCCCCACCCCCTGGGATTAACACACACAGCCCCTCCCCCCAGTATTAACCCCCACACAGCCTCTCCCCCCGGATTAACCCACACACAATCCCTCCCCACTGGATTAACCCCCACACAGCCCCTCCCCCCGGGATTAACCCCCACACAGCCCCTCCCCCGTGAGTAACCCCAACACAGCTCCGCGCCCGGGATTAACACAAAGCCCCTCACCCGGGGTTAACACACAGCCCCTCCCCTGGGATTAACCCCCACCCAGCCCCTCCCCCGGGATTAATCCTCACACAGCCCCTCCCCCTATGTTTAACTGCCACACAGCCCCTCCCCTGGGATTAACCCCCACACAGCCCCTCCCCCGGGATTAAGCCCCATACAGACCCTCCCCCCAGGATTAACCCCCACACAGCCCCTGCCCCCAGGATTAACCCCAACACAGACCCTCCCCCCGGGATTAACACACAGCCCCTCCCCCCGGGAGTAACCCGCACTCAGCTCCTCCCCTGGGATTAACACACAGCCCCTCCCCCTGGGATTAACCCCCACATAGCCCCTCCCCCCAGGATAAACCCCCACACAGCCTCTCCCCCCAGCATTAACACACAGCCCCTCTCCCCCGGGATTAACACACACAGCCCCTCCCCCCGGGATTAACCCACACACAGCCCCTCCCCCTGTGATTAATCCATACACAGCCCCTCCCCCGGGATTAACCCCCACACAGCGCCTCACCCCGGGAATAACACACACAGCCCCTCCCCCCGGGACTAACCCCCACACAGACCCTCCCCCCGGGAGTAACCCCAACACAGCTCCGCGCCCGGGATTAACACACAGCCCCTCCCCCCGGGATTAACACATGGCCCCTCCCCCAGGATTAACACACAGACCCTCCCCTGGGTTTAACCCCCACACAGCCCTTCCCCCCCAGGATTAACCCCCACACAGCCCCTCCCCTGGGATTAACACACAGCCCCTCCCCTGGGATTAACCCCCACACAGCCCCACACCCGGGATCGACCCCGACACAGCCCCTACCGTGGATTAACACACACAGCCCCTCCCCCCCGGGAGTAACCCCAACACAGCTCCTCCCCCGGGATTAACACACATCCTCTCCCCCTGGTATTAACACCCACAC
Source organism: Chiloscyllium plagiosum (assembly GCF_037043375.1). Classification (NCBI taxonomy): domain Eukaryota; kingdom Metazoa; phylum Chordata; class Chondrichthyes; order Orectolobiformes; family Hemiscylliidae; genus Chiloscyllium; species Chiloscyllium plagiosum. Next base: position 74,558,754 of record NW_028270155.1, read on the forward strand.
AGTCCCTCCCTCCAGCATTAACACACAGCCCCTCCTCCTGGATTAACACACAGCCCCTCCCCCCTGGATTAACCCCCACACAGCCCATCCCCTGGAATTAACACACACAGAGCCCATCCCCCAGGATTAACGCCCACGCAGCATCTCCCCTGGGATGAACACACACAGCCCCTCCCCCGGGACTAACCCCACACAGCCCCTCCCCCCGGAATTAACACCCACACAGACACTCCCCCCAGGATTAACCTCCACCCAGCCGCTCCCCCCGGGATTAACCCTCACACAGCCCCTCCCCCCGGGATTAACACACACAGCCTGTCCCCCCAGGATCAACACCCACACTGACCCTCCCCCCGGGATTAACACAGCCCCCTCCCCGGGATTAATCCTCACACAGCCCCTCCCCCCGGAATTAACCCCCAACACAGACCCTCCCCCCGGGATTAACCCCTACACAGCCCCTCCACCCGGGATTAACACAAACAGCCCCTCCCCCGGAATTAACCCCCACACAGCCCCTCCCCACGGTATTTACCCTCACACAGCCGCTCCCCCGGGATTAACACACACAGACCCTCCCCCGTGATTAACCCACCCACACAGACCCTCCCCCCGGGATTAACCCCCACACAGCCCCTCACCCAGGATTAACCCTCACACAGTCCCTCTCCCCGGGATTAACTCTCACACAGTCCACCCCAGGATTAAAACACCCACAGCTCCTCCCCCGGGATTAACACACACAGCCCCTCCCCCCAGATTAACCGCTACACAGCCTCTCCCCGGGATTAACAAACAGCCCCTCCCCCCGAGATTAACCCTCCCACACAGCCTCACCCCTGGGATTAACCCCCACACAGCCCCTCCCCCAGGGATTAACACAGCCCCTCCCCCAGGGATTAACCCCCACACAGTCCCTCCCCCGGGATTAACACACACAGCCCCTCACCACGGGATTAACCCCCACACAGCCCCTCCCCCCGGATTACCCCTCAGGCAGCCCCTCCCCCTGGGATTAACCCCCACACAGCTCCTCCCCCCGGATTAACCCTCACACAGCCCCTTCCGCCAGGATTAACACACACAGCCCCTCACCCTGGGATTAACCCCCACACAGCCCCTCTCCCCCGAGATTAACCCCTACACAGACCCTCTCTCCGGGATTAACCATCACACGTCCCCTCACCCCGGGTTTAACCCCCCCCCCACACAGCACCTCCCCCCAGGAATAACCCCCACACAGCCTCTCACCTGGGATTAACCCACACACAGCCCCTCCCCCCGGAATTAATCCTCACACAGCCCCTCCCCACAGAATTAACCCTCACACAGCCCCTCCCCGGGATTAACACTCACAGCACCTCCCCCAGGGATTAACCTCCACAGCTCCTCCCCCTGGGATTAACCCCCACACAGCCCCTCCCCCTGGGATTAACACAGCCCTCCCCCCCAGGATTAACCCCCACACAGACCCTCCCCCCGGATTAACCCTCACACAGCCCCTCCCCCTAGAAGTAACCCCAACACAGCTCCTCCCCCGGGATTAACACACAGCCCCCCCCAGGATTAACACACGGCCCCTCCCCTGGGATTAACACACAGCCCCTACCCCTGGTATTAACCCCCACGCAGCCACTCCCCCCAGGATTAACCCCCACACAGTCCCTCCCCGCAGCATTAACGCACAGCCCCTCCCCCGGGATTAACACACAGCCCCACCCCCGGGATTAACCCCACACAGCCCGTCCCCCGGGATTAACTCCCACACAGCCCCTCCCCCCAGGAGTACCCCCAACACAGCTCCTCCCCCAGGATTAACACACAGCCCCCCCCCCCCAGGATTAACCCTCACTCAGCCCTCCCCCCGGGATTAACACACACAGCTTCTCCCTCCAGGATCAACCCCCACACTGCTCCTCCCCTCGGGATTAACACTCACACAGCCCCTACCCCTGGGATTAACACAGCCCCCTCCCCGGGATTAACCCTCACAGAGCCCCTCACCCTGGGATTAACCCCCAACACAGACCCTCCCCCCGGGATTAACCCCAACACAGCACCTCCCCCCGGGGATTAACCCCCTCCCCCCTGTATTTACCCTCACACAGCCCCACCCCCGGGATTAACACACACAGCCCCTACCCCGGGATTAACCCCCCCACACAGTCCCTCACCTGGCATTAACCCCACACAGCCCCTCCCCCCCGGGATTAACCCCCACACATCCCCTCCCCCCCGGGATTAACCCTCACGCAGCCCCTCTCCCCGGGATTAACTTTCACACTGTCCCCCCCGGGATTAAAACATCCACAGCTCCTCTCGCCGGGATTAACCCCCACACAGCCGCTCCTTCCGGGATTAAACCCCCACACAGCGCCTCTCCCCGGGATTAACCCAGCCCCTCCCCCAGGGATTAACCCCCACACAGTCCCTCCCCCGGGATTAACGCACACAGCCCCTCACCCCAGGATTAACCCCCACACAGCCCCTCCCCCCGGGATTAACCCTCAGACAGCCACTTCTGCCAGGATTAACACACACAGCCCCTCACCCTGGGATTAACCCTCACACATCCCTTCCCCCCGGGTTTAACTCCCCCCACACACAGCACCTCCCCCCAGGAATAACCCCCACACAGCCCCTCACCCTGGGATTAACCACCGCACAGCCCCTCCCCCAGAATTAATCCTCACACAGCCCCTCCCCCCAGAATTAATCCTCACACAGCCCCCCCCCCCGGGATTAACACTCACACAGCCCCTCTCCCTGGGATTAACCCCCACACTGCCCCTCCCCCTGGGATTAACATACAACCCCTCCTCCCCAGGATTAACCCCCACACAGACCCTCTCCCTGGGATTAACCCTCACACATCCCCTCCCCCTGGTATTAACCCCCCCACACAGCCCCTCCCCTCGGATTAACCCTCACACAGCTCCTCCTCCCAGGATTAAACCCCACACAGCCCCTCCCCCTGGGATTAACCCTCACACAGTCCCTCCCCCTGGGATTAACACACACAGCCCCCAGGATTAACACACAGCCACTTCCCAAGGGATTAATACACACAGCCCCTCCCCCCGGGTTTATCACCCACACATCCCTTGCCACTGGGATTAACCCTCACACAGCCCCTCCCTGTGGGATTAACGGTTACACAGACCCTCCCCCCGGGATTAACACCCACACAGCCCCTCCCCGGGATTAACCACATAGCCCCTCCCCCCGGATTAACCCCCACACAGCCACTCCCCCAGGATTAACCCCCACACTGCCCTTCCCCCGGGATTAACCCTCACACAGCCCTTCCCCTGTGATTAATACAGCCCCTCCCCCGGGATTAACCTCCACACAGCTCCTCCCCCCGGGATTAACCCTCACACAGTCCTTGCCCCCGGATTAACCCCCACACAGCCCCCCCCTCCCCCGGGATTAACCCCCACACAGTCCTTGCCCCCGGATTAACCCCCACACAGCCCCCCCCTCCCCCGGGATTAACCCCCACACAGCCCCTCCCCCGGGATTAACCCCCACACAGCCCCTCCCCCGGGATTAACCCCCACAAAGCCCCTCCCCCTGGAAGTAACCCTCATACAACCCCTCATCCGGGATTAACCCCCACATAGGCCCCTTCCCCTGTGATTAACCCCCACACTGCCCCTTCCCCGGGATTAACCCCCACACAGCTCCTACCCTGGGATTAACCCCCAAACAGCCCCTCCCCCAGGATTAACCCCACACAGCCCCTCCCTCTTGGATTAATCCCAACACAACCCCTCCCCCAGGATTAACCCCGCTAAACCCCACCCATGGGATTAACCCCCATACAGCCCCTTCCCCTGGGATTAACCCTCACACTGGCTGTTCCCCGGGATTAACCCCCACACAGCCCCTACCCTGGGATTAACCCCCAAACAGCACCTCCGCCTGGGATTAACACCACACAGCCCCTCCCCCCGGGATTAACACCACACAGCCCCTCCCCCCAGATTGATCCCCACACAGCTCCTCCCCAGGGATTAAACCCCAAACAGCTCCTCCCCTCGGATTAAACCTCACATAGCCCCTCCCCCCAGGATTAAACCCACAAAGTCCCTCCCCCAGGATTAACCCCCACCCCAGCTCCTCCCCCGGGATTAAACCCCACACAGCTCTTCCCCCGGATTAAACCTCACACAGCCCTTCCCCCCAGGATTAAACCACACACAACTCCTCATCTAGGATTAACCCCCACACAGCCCCTCCTCTGGGATTAACTGTCACACAGCCCCTCCCCCACATACTCCCCAAGATTAACTCCCACACAAACCCTCCTCCACACACTCCCTAGGATTAACCTCCACACAGCCCCTCCCCCACACACTCCCCAGGATTAACCCCAACACAGCCCCTCCCCCACACTGTCCCGGGATTAACCCCCAACAGCCCCTTCCCCACACTCTCCCGGAGACTAACCTCCACACAGACCCACCCATCACACTCTGTCTGAGACTAACCCCACACAGCCCCTCCCCCACTCTCTCCCCAGGATTAAACCCCACATAGCCCCTCACCCACACTCTCCCTGAGACTAAACCCCACACAAACCCACCCCCACACTCTCCCTGGGAGTAATCCACACACAGACCCTTCCCGCCCACACCCTCTCTGAGACCAACCCCACACAGCCCCTCCCCCACACTCTCTCTGAGACTAATCCCACATGACCCCTCCCCCACACTCTCCCTGGGATTAGCCCCCCACAGCCCCTCTCCCCCACACTCTCCCTGAGACTAACCCCACACAGCCCCTTCCCCACACACTCCCCGGGATTAACCCACACAGCACCCCTCCCCCACTCTATTCCCGGGATTAACCCACACACCGCCCCTCCCCCATACTCTCCCTGAGACTAACCTCCACACAGACCCTCTCCTCACACTCTCCCTGAGACTAATCCCATACAGCCCCTCCACCCCACACTCTCCCTGAGACTAACTCCACACAGACCCTACCCCCCACACTCTCCCTGAGACTTGCCCCACACAGCCCCTCCCCCCACACTCTCCCTGAAGTTAACCCCACACAGCCACTCCCCCGCACACTCTCCCTGAGACTAACCCCACACAGCCCCTTCCCCCCACACTCTCCCTGAGACTAAACCCACACAGCCACTCCCCCGCACACTCTCCCTGGGATTAACCCCACCACAGCCCCTCCCCCCACACTCTCCCTGAGACTAACCCCACCACAGCCCCTCCCCCCACACTCTCCCTGAGACTAACCCCACACAGCCCCTTCCCCCCACACTCTCCCTGAGACTAAACCCACACAGCCACTCCCCCGCACACTCTCCCTGGGATTAACCCCACCACAGCCCCTCCCCCCACACTCTCCCTGAGACTAACCCCACCACAGCCCCTCCCCCCACACTCTCCCTGAGACTAACCCCACATGGCCCCTCCCCCACATTCTGCCTGAGGCTAACTCCACCCAGCCTCTCCACCCACACTCTCCCCAGGATTAACCCCCACACAGCCCCTCCCCCACACTCACCCTGAGACTAACCCCACACAAACCATCCCCCACACTCTCCCTGGGATTAACCCCCACACAGACCCTCCCCCCCACACTCTCGCTGAGACTAACCCCACACAGCCCCTCCCCCACACTCTGAGACTTATCCCACACGACCACTCCCCCACACTCTCCCTGAGACTAACCCCACACAGCCCCTCCCCCCCACACTCTCCCTCCCCTCACACTCTCCCTGCGACTAGCTCCACACAGCCCCTCCCCCCACACTCTCCCTGAGTCTAACCCCACACAACCACTCCCCCCCCCACACTCTCCCTGAGACTAACCTCCGCACAGACCCTCCCCTCACACTCTCCCTGAGACTAACCGCACTCTCCCCAGGATTAACCCCCATACAGCCCCTCCTCCCAGGATTAACCCTCACACAGCCCGTCTCCCCGGGATTAACTCCCACACAGCCCCTCTCGCAGGCATTAACACTCAGCCCCTCCCCCTGGGATTAACCCTCACACAGCCCCTCCCCCAGGATTAACTCCCACACAGCCCCTCACCCTGGGATTAACACACTCATCCCCTCCCCCCGGTATTAACCCCAACACAGCCCGTCCCCCAGAAATAACCCTCACACAGCCCCTTCCCCGGGATTAACCCCCACACGGCCCATCCCCCTGGATTAACACACACAGTCCCTCCCCCTGGGATTCATCCCCACACAGCCCCTACCCCCGGAATTAACCCTCACATAGCCACTCCCCCCCGGGGTTAACCCCCACACAGACCCTTCCCCGCACATTCTCTCTCCCCCACACTCTTCCCTGCGACTAGCTCCACACTCTCCCTGAGACTAACCCCACACAGCCCCTCCACCCAAAGATAACCCCCACACAGCCCCTCCCCTTGGGATTAACCCTCACAGCCTCTTTCCCGGGATTAACACACACTCAGCCCCTCCCCTGGGATTAACCCCAACACAGCCACTCCCCCCCCAGATTAACCCTCACACAGCCCCTCCCCCCTGGATTAACCCTCACAGCCCCTCCCCCTGAAATTAACCCTCACATAGCCCCTCCCCCTGGGATTAACCCTCACACAGCACTTCCCCCCAGGATTAACCCTCAGCCTCTCCCCCTGGGATTAACCCTCAGCCTCTCCCCCTGGGATTAACCCTCACAAGTCCTTGCCCCAGGATTAACCCCACACAGCCCCCCCCTCCCCCGGGATTAACCCCCACACAGCCCCTCTCCCGGGATTAACCCCCACAAAGCCCCTCCCCCTGGAAGTAACCCTCACACAGCCCCGCACCCGGGATTAACCCTCAGACAACCCCTCATCCGTGATTAACCCCCGCATAGGCCCCTTCCACTGTGATTAACTCCCACACTGCCCCTTCCCCGGGATTAACCCCCACACAGCCGCTACCCTGGGATTAACCCCCAAACAGCCGCTCCCCCGGGATTAACCCACACACAGCCCCTCCCCCGGGATTAACCCCCATGCAGCCCCTCCCCCAGGATTAACCCCACACAGCCCCTCCCCCTGGGATTAATCCCAACACAACCCCTCCCCCAGGATTAACTCCACTAAGCCCCACTCCTGGGATTAACCCTCACACTGGCCGTTCCCCCGGATTAACCCCCACACTGCCCTTCCCTGGGATTAACCCCCACACAGCCCCTACCCTGGGATTAACCCCCAAACAGCACCTTCGCCTGGGATTAACCCCCACACAGCCCCTCCCCTGGGATTAACCCCCACACAGCCCCTCCCCCTGGGGTTAATCCCACACAGACCCTTCCCCCAGGATTAACCCCCACCCAGCCCCTCCCTGGGATTAACCCACACACTGCCCCTCCCTTGAAATTAACACACACTCAGCACCTCCCCCGGGATTAACCTCTACACAGCTTCTCCCTCAGGATTCACTCCCACACAGCCCCTCCCCTGGGATTAGCCCTCACACAGCCCCTCCCCCGGGATTAAACCCCACACAGCCCCTCCCCTGGGATTAACCCTCACAGAGCCCCACTGCAGGATTAACCCCCACACAGCCTCTCCCCTCAGGATTAACCCCCACACAGCCCCACTCCCAGGGATTTACCCCCACACAGCACCTCCCCCAGTGATTAACCCTCACACAGCCCCTCTCCCGGGTTTACCCCCACACAGACCATCCCTGGGATTACCCCCACACAGACCCTCCCCAACCCTCTTCCCGGAATTAAACCCCACACAGTCCCTCATCTGGTGTTAACCTTCACACAGCTCCTCCCCTGGGATTAACCCCTACACAGCCCCTCCCCAGGATTAACCCACACACTGCCCCTCCCTTGCAATTAACACATACTCAGCCCCTCCCCAGGGATTAACCCTCACACAGCTCCTCCCCCAGGATTAATACATACTCAGCCACTCCCCCATGATTAACTCCCACACAGCCCCTCCCTGGGATTAACCCTCACACAGCCCCTCCCTGGGATTAACCCTCACACAGCCCCCCCCCAGGATTAACACACACACACAGCCCCTTCCCCTGGGATTAACACACGCACAGCCCCTTCCTCTGGGATTAACCGCCACACAGCCCCTCCCCCTGGGATTAATCCCCACACTTCCCCACCCCCTTGGATTAATCCCAACACAAACCCTCCACCAGGATTAACCCCACTAAACCCCACCCCTGGGATTAACCCTCACACTGGCCGTTCCCCGGGATTAACCCCCACACTGCCCCTTCCCTGGGATTAACCCCCACACAGCCCCTACCCTGGGATTAACCCCCAAACAGCACCTCCGCTTGGGATTAACCCCCACACAGCCCCTCCCCTGGGATTAACCCCCACACAGCCCCTCCCCCTGGGGTTAACCCCACACAGACCCTTCCCCCAGGATTATCCCCCACCCAGCCCCTCCCTGGGATTAACCCGCACACTGCCCCTCCCTTGCAATTAACACACACTCAGCACCTCCCCCGGGATTAACCTCTACACAGCTTCTCCCTCAGGATTCACCCCCACACAGCCCCTCCCCTGGGATTAGCCCTCACACAGCCCCTCCCCCTGGGATTAAACCCCACACAGCGCCTCCCCTGGGATTAACCCTCACAGAGCCCCACTGCAGGATTAACCCCCCACACTGCCCCTTCCCCGGGATTAACACCCACACAGCTCCTACCCTGGGATTAACCCGCACTTAGCCCCTCCCCCACACTCTCCCCGGGATTAACCCCCCCCCATAGCCACTCTCCCTGAGACTAACCCCACACTGCCCCTCCCTCACACTTTCCCTGAGACTAACCCCACACAGCCCCTCCCCACACTCTCCCTGAGACTAACCCCACACTGCCCCCCCCACACTTTCCCGGAGACTAACCCCACACCCGCCTCTCCCCCACTCTCTCCCTGAGACTAACCTTAACACAGACCCTCCCCTCACATTCTTCCTGAGACTAACGCCACACAGCCCCTCCCCCCACACTCTCCCCAGGATTAACCCCCACACAGCCCCTCCCCCACACTCTCCCTGAGACTAATCCCACAAGCCCCTCCCCCACTCTATTCCCGGGATTAACCCCCACACAGCCCCTCCTCCACACACTCCCTGGGGTTATTAGTTTTGATTGTGTTAAAAGTCCAAATTCATAGTGACATGTTGTAACAATATGAAACAACATTGTTGTTTCTCACACTTGTGACAACCTATGCTACACATGGGAGTACACATGATGACACAAGTAGTAGAGATGAGGATTCTGGCATGTTCTCTCAAGTAACTTTGGCATTGTATGTCAGTGACTTGCATTTGGACATACCCATGGTCTATCTGGAGAACCCTCGTGGAAAAGCATTGACCAGCAACCTACACTTTGAGGACTTGGATAAAAACTGTAAAAAGAAATTGCAAACTTGCTAACACTTAACAGAAGCTGTTTTTTCCCAATGGCAGTTAACTGTCATTTAGCTGTAAGTGATTCTTTGAATATGTGCTAATTGCTGTGAACAGAAAAGTGATACAGCACTTACAACTTGGGTGTGGTTTAAGTCAGGTGTACAAAAATAACAGTCTCTGCCAATACTTTTCAGCAGAGAGTGGGAATAAAGTGAGATCATCACAAAACAATGGGGAATTTGGAGCAGATGGCACTGTTTTTTTGGCTGCAATGGTTGCAGTGTTTTGAATTGCCGCTAAATATTTAATTTTTACACTGGAGACATGACCAAAACAGTCCATTCCAGCTCTACTTGAGCCTCTTCCCATCTTCAGTCTATTATCGTACACCAGTATTTTCTGCATTACAACATTGGCTCCACTTCTAAACTATGTAATTAGCTATAAAGAGGTTTGAGACTGGCACTTGCAATATGCTTTAGTGCAATATATTTGCTTCAACCAATTTCTGTTGTGGCAAGTTCCATGTTTCACCACTCTCCGTAAAGTAGTTTTTCTTCTGAATTCCCTATTAGGTGATGGGCATAGAAGTCAGCCTACAAAGCAGTTGTTTTCTCACCATGCCCCAAAGGCTGCAAAATCTGAGTGACACCTGGGAAAGTTTGAAACAGAAGCTTCAGTGCTGCCGATGGAAGATCTAATCTGGATAATGCCAGACAAACATGAGCAGCCTCCAGGAAGCAGGCATCTAGGGAGCAAGGAAGTCAACACTCTTATATGATAACTACATGAGAAGGCCACTGCAGGAGAATGCTTTTGTCCAACATGGCCTTTCTACTCCCAGCTCACGACTGGTCAAAGGTTGTAGGACGGTCAACAAAACGGTTTTAAAGATACCATGAAGGTGATTGAGTTTCAGTTAAACAGCAAGAAAGAGAATGCACTGAATTGTTCACAGTGACTTGCTTCACCAAATCCTAACTGCTAATGTAGATTGGTCTTTGTTTTAATGCTATTTCTCTAATTTATTTTACCTTTTCCATTGTACTATGTGCAGCTAAGCCAAGTCTGCACCTCACCATGATGTAGATTTGTTCCCACAATCCTTCTTTAGGATTGGGATCTACTCAGGCCCGCTGTATAGAAGAAATTCACTTCCTGCTCTAACTAGAAGAGAGTCCATTATTGAACAAGAGATAGTTTATTGCACATGAGCAACTAGTTACAGATTACATTGAAATTGAAGGGAACCTGGAAATTATGTCTTACTCTGTCAAGATCCTAACCTGAGTTGCCCTTAAGTCCACATGAAAATATCATAGCACACAGTACATAAAAAGCTTCAGTACTAACCCTTTCAGACCTTTACTACTTTATACAACATGCACCTCCATTACCTTTCACTAACTGCACCATTATTTCATACTGTCTCTCTTTCTCAACCTTTTGTTTCTCTCTGACCCCATCTCTCCTCAAAACATTGTGGTAAATGTCCTTCTCAGTCCAAGGAATTGCAGATATACTGATATTATTCCCGACTCAAGGAAACATGTTTCTAAGAATTCCTTCTAGGAATTGTGGTAGCCCACAAAACCATTAAACCAGCAGCTAATGAACTTGAAAGACCCTATACAGACAACAAACAAAACTGATGTCATTTACAAAATACCATGCAAGAACTGTAACAAACACTACATTGGACAAACTGGCAGAAAACTAGCCACCAGGATACATGAACATCAACTAGCCACAAAAAGACATGACTCAACCTCATTAGTATCCTTACATACAGATGAGGAAGGACACCCCTTTGACTGGGACAACACATACATCCTAGAACAAGCGAGTCAGAGACACACACGGGAATTCCTAGAAGCATGGCATTTCCAACCGGAACTGTATCAACAAACACATTGACCTGATCCCATTTACCACCCCCTGAAATAAAGAACAGAAAATGACATCACCACAAGAAATGACGTCACCAACCCAAGGAAACCTAAACACATAAATAGAAAGCGGGCCATGCCAACGGTGTTTCATCTGGAGGCTCACTGATGATCTTACCTAGTATAGTGATGAAACATCTGAAAACAAACCTTCCAGCTCAACGAGCAAACCTACATCCAGAACCTCAACCTGAGTTACAAATCTTCTCAAAACTCGATGTCACCATATATTTCCTGATATTCTATATCTTCCATGCCCTTCTCCACAGTAAACACATATGCAAAATACTCATTTAGTATCTTCCCCATCTCCTGCGGCTCCACACAAAGGCCACCTTGCTGATCTTTGAGGGGCCCCTATTCTCTCCCTGGTTACCCTTTTGTCCTTAATGTACTTGTAATTTATCAGTTCTGCCTTGCTCCCGGCTTTGTCCCTGCCTGATCTGACTGTTTGACTCACTTCTTTTATCAACTGTACCAGATCAGATTGATCTCTTTCCTCACTATCTCCCCAGTTCCTCCAAGATCCGTTGTGAATTTTACTGTTTGTTAAGTTTTCTTAGATGCACTCCGATGTCCAGTGATACATGAATTCAACAGCAAAGTAACTTAAACTAGATCAAGTTAGAGTCATTGAGTCCTACAGCATGGAGACAGGCCCTTCGGCTCAAACTAGTCCATGCCGACCAAAATGTCCATTAACGCTAACCCCATTTCCCTGCACTTGGCCCATATCCTTCTAATCCTTTCCTATCCATGTATGTGTTCAAACGCCTTTTAAATGTTGTTAATGTACCAACCTCAACCACTTCTGCTGGCAGCTCATTCCACATGCATACCACCCTCTGTGTAAAAAAGTTGCCCCTCAGGTTCCCTTTTATTCTTTCCCCCTATAACCTTAAAGTCCCTCTAGTCCTTGATTCCCCAACCCTGGGAAAAAAAGATCTAGTGCATTCATCCTATCCGTGCCTCTCATGATCTTATACACTTCTATAAGATCCCCCCTCAGTCTCTGACACTCGAAAGAAAACCGTCCTAGCTTGTCCAACCTCTCCCTATAACTTAGTCCATTGAGTTCATTGTATATGAAACTCATATGCCATTTCTTGGCCCAGTTCCCCAGCTGATCGAAGTCCTGCTGCAATTTCTGATAACCTTCCTCACTGTCCATGCGTATTTCAGTGTCATCAGCAAACTGGCTAATCGTGCCTTGCACATTCCCATCCATATCATTGATATAGTTCCCAGGGCAGAAATGGCTAACATGAGGGGTCATAGTTTTAAGCTGGTTGGAGAAAAGTATCGAGGGGATGTCAGAGGCGGGACAGTTGTGAGAGCATGGAATGCGTTGCCAGCAGCAGTTGTGGAAGCAAGGTCATTGGGGACATTTAAGAGACTGCTGGACATTCATATGGTCATGGAAGTTTGAGGGTGCATACATGAGGATCAATGGTTGGCACAATATCGTGGGCTGAAGGGCCTGTTCTGTGCTGTACTGTTCTATAACAAATAGTTATGGGCCCAGCACCAACCCCTGAGGCAGTCAACTAGTCACAGGCCTCCAGTCCAACAAGCATTCTTCCACTATTACCCTCTGCTCCTACCATCAAGCCAATTGTGTATCCAATTTGCCAGCTTGCCCTGGATTCCATGAGATTTAACCTTCTAGCGTAGCCCACCGTGTGAAACATTATCACAGGCCTTACTTAAATCCATATAGACTACATCTACCATCCTGAGTTATCAGTCAAAAGATTAAAACAAAAGCTAAACATTAAACTGAGATGGAGAGAAAACCCTGGACAGTGAGGAGACATGCGTGGAGGTAGCAGGAAATATTCAGTGAACCCACACACAACTAAAATCAAGATTAGCAACACAGAACAACTGGTCACTGATGGATTTGCAAGTGTTGCCATTGTCTATTTGCATTAAGTTAAGGCAGTGGGTAAATTCAAAAACAAATTGGGAACCAATTAATAGAACATGGCAGGGCGCCCACGTCCTGTCAAATGCACATCTTAAAACTATGGGAACTCCTGGAGACAAAGCTGCTCTCTTTTTTGGAGGTTCCAAGTTCCAAGGATGAATTTTTTCCCCTCTGGAGTTGTGGGTTCTGAGGAAACTAAATCCAACACTGGATCCACATACCCTGCCACAAGTGGAGCAGATCATTTTGAAGAGGTATGTGGGTGGAATGCTCCGTACTTTGCATATTTCTTTCATTGTTTGCATTTGTCCTCCATCTTAGTCCATCAGAAACCCACAAGATTTCTGGTACCACTGCAATATGTTTGCGAGACTGATGTCTGCATGGAAGCTTGTCAGTGGTGATTACCATGTTATTAAAAGTGTGAAGGCAGAGATGGAATGACTGGCTGCCAGGCAGATAAGAAGGACGAGGAACATAGTGTTTGCATCCCAATTCCAATCTACTATTCTGTTTTGAAATCTAATGAGTACCAAGATTTCTTTGGGAAATACAGTCAGAGCCAAGGCAAAAGCACTATGAGCAGTTCAGCTGTACACTGGTGAAGATAATGGGAGATACAACAGAAAGGCCAGATATGCCTGTCAGGTGCGAGGGTCAGAATGTCAGATGAAAGTAACTGATCTTGTCTGACGTTGCAATTTGGTTGCATCACTCAGTTGTATGAACCTTTCTGATTCTACTTCTCCTCAGCAAAGAAAATCCAAGAAATAATTATCTTTTCATTTGGTGAGTAACTGACTAAACCTGACTTGCAAGGAGTGGTTTATTAGTATATATTTCAAAATTCCTCAATCCTAAATAAAAACTCCTGTCACCAGTAAACTTATTTGAAGGCCATGTGGATAATTCGATGAGCTGTCAGGACAACAAATAGGATTTGTGCCAGCTTTTGGAGAAGTAGGATCTATATCCAATCTCAACCAACGGTTTCTGTAACAAGTTCAATCAAATTAGCCATGGCTAGGACTGTATCATTAGTTCGCATACATCAATATTAATCTTCTTGAAACCTGTTTAAACTTTGGATATTCAGTAGGTTGGCTTTGGATATTCACTCAGTATGTTAACCCCTAAGACAAGCGTGCTAAGTTTTCAATTCATAGATTGCTAAAGTATTTAAGCATTTTAAAATGATTTTTAAAAGTGTTTAAAAGATTATAATTTTTGAAAGAAATGCAGTATTTAAAAGTGATTACAAGTATTGAATAAAGGTTAGTTCAAAACAACTTCAGATACTTTAAAGCACCGACCTGAATAGTGACTGACTGCTTGACCTCAAAAGGTATACCTTCTGGGGATGGCAATGGTGGTGTCACTTTGCTGAGAATCCACTTCACCACCAGGCCTCCGAGGTCAGTTCATTGCTGGAGCCCTGCTTCAAACAGGACAGCAAGTTGTCTACAACCAAGATAAGAATGAACATATTTAGGCAGTTCATGGGCCAGCACCAGAGTTTTGTTGTACAGTTGAAAATCTGGACCTGCTGCAGAATAGAGGAAATAGTAATGAGAAGTGTTAGGGAACAGTGCCTGTCCACAGACCCCTGAAGTCAGCAAGAGAGGTAGATAATGTGGTTATGAAGGCGCACAGTATATATGATATGAGGAACTGAATTAAATACAGTTAGCCTGTATCTAAAGCATTGTATATAATTCTGGTCACTATATTACATAAAAGATGTGTTCACATTCAAGAGGATGTAAAGAATATATAGCTATTGACAGAAAAAGTCCATGTGGAAGGATCAGATAGTTGCAGTTGTATTCTTTTGAAACAAAGATAGCTGAGATTTAAATGAGGTATGTTAAATTGATGAACTTGGATCAAGTGGATATGAAGACCCTGTTTCAGTTAGCAGAAAGATCAGTAACAAGGGGCACAGTTTTAAACCAGTTGGTTTGAAAGAATAGATGGGAACAAAGAAATCTTCTTGCCCAGAGAGTGATGGGAGTCTAGAACCACTGTTTGTGGTAGAAGCAGTAATCCTTTTTGCATATAAAAGACACTTTGAAATGCATTTGAAGCTCCATAATCCACAGGGCTACAGAGCAAGAGTGGAAATTAGGATTAGGTTTAATAGCAGAATAGGCGAAATGGCTGCCTTCTGAAGTTTCCTCTCATCATCACATAGAGCGTGAGGAAGTACCATAATTGATACAATAATGGGACAATATTATTGTAAGTGAATATAAGACCATAGAACAACAACTCTAACCTTGTGTTCAGTTCTGGATTGAAACAATAGCAGAGACAGTGCAGATTCTATCAGTTTCCTAATGAAGGGCTTCGGCCTGAAACGTTGATTTTCCTGCTCCTTGGATGCTGCCTGACCTGCTGTGCTTTTCCAGCAACACACACTCGACCCAGATTCTATTAGGACAGTACCCAGTAGGGGATCTGATCTACTGTAAAAACAAAGTAACACTTCAAAAATTATTGCTTTTTTGTTCAAAGTGGAGGAAATCATGAGTTGATTTAATATAGATAAGGAAAGGAACAGGGTAGATAGATGTTGACAGTTCCTACTGACTTGAGGGGATTGGGTCAAGAGGACCTGGAAGTAACAGGAAATGCTTGCGGTTTAAGATGCAGGGTAGATGAAACCTTTACATGGCATTGTGGAATGCTTTACTTGAGTTTTTGATTGAAGAAGGCCGGCATGGTGGCTCAGTGGTTAGCACTGCTGCCTTAAATGCCAGGGTTCGATTCCAGTCTTGGGTGACTGTCTGTGTGGAGTTTGCATGTTCTCCCTGTGTCTGCGTGGGTTTCCTCCCACAGTCCAAAGATGTGCAGGTTAGGTGAATTGGCCATGCTAAATTGCCCATGGTGTTCAGAAATGTGTAGGTTAGGTGCATTAGTCAGGGATAATATATTAGGTAGGGGAATGGGTCTGGGTGGGATATTCTTCAGTGGGCTTGTTGGGCAGAAGGGACTGTTTCCATGCTGTAGGGATTCTAATAAAAGAGTTTGTTAGTTTTAACATTGTGTTTGACAGTTTAGTGGTTGAAGGAAATGGAGAAATAAAAGGATATGAGAATAGAATGGAGTCATAAGGTTAAAATTATATTTGCAGTGAGCATTAACATTGGGATTGGATAGAATAAACGTTGTTTCCTTTTTTGTAATTGATATTAAAAATATAGTGTCTCTATCAAGTTGCAAAATATTTCAAGCCACTTCATATGAAGTGTCATACTACACCGAGCAAATGTTATGAAAAAGTTGTTATTGGCATTGTTTGGTAAGGGAGCAGCACTCGCCTTTTATTTCAATTGTATTTATTTTTATACTAACATGGATCATAAAGAACAGATACAAAAATATAGAAAATACTGGAAATCTACAGCAAGTCAGTCAGCATTCAGTTCAGATGAATTATGCTACTGAGAAATACTAACCTTATATTCTTCACTCACACAGTCATTGCTCCATTTTCTACCATTTTCTGTTACATAAAAATGTTTCAAGCACTAACCAAACATTTTTTAAATAAAAATGGAGAACTGTAACTGGGGAGAAAAGTACGAAGTCATGCTCGGCTGGCAGAGAGGTAAAGTCTGGAGTGGAACTGAATAGAAATATCACTATTTTAATATCCAGGTATGATTTGGAGATGCCGGTGTTGGACTGGGGTGTACAAAGTTAAAGATCACACAACACCAGGTTATAGTCCAACACTAGCTTTCGGAGCGACACTCCTTCATCAGGTGATTGTGGAGGGCTTGATCGTAACACAGAATTTATAGCAAAAAGCAAGTGTGCTTCCAATTAAACCTGTTGGACTATAACCTGGTGTTGTGTGATTTTTAACTTAATATCCCGGAAATACTTTTGTAAACCTATGGTTCACTCTCACCAAGACCAAAATATTCTTCCCAGGGTGTCTGTCCAGATCTGCTCACAGTACCCAAGTGGGATCCAACCAGGGTTTTGTAAAATATCTGCATCCTTGCACTCCCATTCTCAAGATATAATAGCCACCATTTTGATTATTTTCTGCACTTGTTTGTGACATTTTAAAGATCAATGTGTCTGAACCCCCAGTCTCTTTGGACATCCGCTGTATTTAACTTCATAAAAACTAGAAATTAATCCAATCTATCCTTTCTTGGTCCAAAATGGATAATTTCACACTTGCTTACATTGAACTCCATCTGCTACAGTTTTGCCTATTCACATCGTCCATTAATATCAATGAGATTTAAAATCTTTTTCTTCATCTTACCTATCAATTTGTTCTTTTTTGTCAACCAAGAAGTTGTTATCAACCTACTCTGGTCCCCACTAAATATATCTAAAATGAGGAAAGCTATCTTCACCCAGAGAGTGGTGAATCTGTGGAATTCTCTGCTGCAGAAAATGGTTGAGGCTGAAGTATTAAAAGTTTTTTAGAAAGGAGACAGATAGAGTTCTTAGAGTTGAAGGGCTCAAGGGTATGAATGCGAAAATGGAAATGGGTACTGAGCAGTTTGATCCATGATCATATTGACTGGTGGAACAGGCTCAAAAGGTCAAATGGCCTACTAATGTCTTATTTTCTGTTTCTATATTAGTCTTCTCGGTTTCAGAATGCAATCATATTGTGTTGCTACCAACGAGAGGTTATTTTACTCTGAGGTTAATAATTAGTTCTGTTGCATTACATAATAACAAGTCTAATATAATTTGTTCTCTGTTTGTTTCCAGTATCTGCTGCTCTAAGAAACTGCCTTGAAAGCATTCTATGAACTTAACTTTGCATTATCAGCAAATTGGATGCATTACACTGGATCTCCTCATCTAAGTTATAAATAAAGTTTGCAAATAACTGAGTCTGAAGCACTGATCCTCCTCACACTCCATGAGTTATGCTTTGCTGTCCTGAAAGTGACCCATTTATTCCTGCTGTGTTTTCAGTCTGTTGACCAGTCCACGACCTGCTAATACCTCCAGTTAATCATGAGTAACAACATCTACTATGGCACCTTATTAAATAACTTCTGAAAATTCAAAAATCTGTACACTACATCCATTGCTTTAAGTTTATTCACTTTGCAACTTACACCCTTGAAAAACTTGAATAGTTGTCTCTGTGTAAGTCAGTCTTTAAAGCTTTATAAATCCCTTGAAAAATTGACATCAAGTTATATGCTGAGTATAAAACTGAACTGCTTGCATGGGTGGTCACAATTTTAAAATATCAATGGCACCTAACACAAAGATTGGGCATATCTTAAATTGTCTTATATTTTCACAACACAGCCTATAAAATCTGCTTGATTACTTGTACCTTGTTATAATCTTCAGCTTCAGTCATCCCTTGAGACTGAGGATAACTTTCTTACACTACGGAGTTGCGAATCCTGAGTTGACTAAACTGTCCAGTGCTGTATCCACATGCCCTGCCACAGGAGAGGCGGTGGTGTTTGCTGAAATGGGTGGGTGATTTTTGCATACTGTTTCCTGTATTTGCACTTGTGTTCAATATTGGCCTATCAGAAAAGCCAAAAGTACTAAGTGGATGATCCATCCCAGTTTCCTGAGATCCCTAGCATTACAGATGCCAGATTTCATCAATTTTCTTGTGAAGAAGACTCAAGATGGTTGCAGATGATTTGGAGAGATTAGATGAGTGCGCAAAGTTCTAGCAATTTTTAAAAAAAATATTTATGGAATGTGGGCATCTCTGGCTAGGCCAGTATTTATTGATATCCCATAATTGCTCAGAGGGCAGTTAAAAGTCAGCCACATTGCTGTGGGTCTGGAGTCACATGTAAGTCAGACTAGGTGAGGATGGCAGATTTCCTCCCCTAAAGGACATTAGTGAACCAGTTGGGTTTTTCCCCTGACAATCGACAATAGTTTCATTGTCATCATTTGACTATGAATTCCAGATTCTTTATTGAATTCAAATTTCACCATCTGCCGTGGCAGGATTTGAATCCAAGGTTTTAGAACATTACCTGAGTCTATGGATTAATAGTGATAATGCTGCTATACCATCACCTTCCCTAGCATAATGTGGGAAAATGTGAAATTGTCCATTTTGTCATGAATTAAAACAGGCATGTTATCTGAATGGTGAGAGATGCAGAGGGATCTGGGTGTCTAAGTGCGTGAATTGTGAAATTCAATAAGAAATTAAGTAGAATATTATTGTTAATTTTATTATGTATTAGATTAGATTACTTACAGTGTGGAAACAGGCCCTTCGGCCCAACAAGTCCACACCGCCCCGCCGAAGCGCGACCCACCCATACCCCTACATTTACCCCTTACCTAACACTACGGGCAATTTAGCATGGCCAATTCACATGACCTGCACATTTTTGGACTGTGGGAGGAAACCGGAGCACCCAGAGGAAACCCATGCAGACACGGGGAGAACGTGCAAACTCCACACAGTCAGTCGCCTGAGGCGAGAATTGAACCCGGGTCTCTGGCGCTGTGAGGCAGCAGTGCTAACCACCGTGCCACCCACAATACAAAAGTAAGGAGTTATACAAGACATTGGTAAATACTATGGAAAGTACTGTTCTTCCTATTTAAGAAAAGATGCAAATATATTGGAGGCAATTCAGAGATGATTTCCTAGACTAATACCTGGAATAAATGGGTTATATTATGAAGAAAGGTTGGACAAACTAGGCTTGTAGCCACTGGAGTTTGCAAGAATAAAAGGTAATTTGATCAAAACGTACAAGATCCTGAGGGATCCTGACAGTGTGGATATGGAGGGGATGTTTCTTTTGATGAGAGAGTCTAGAACTAGTAGTCACTGTTTAAAAATAAAGATTCACCCATTTAAGACAGAGAATAGGAAAAATTACCTTTCTCAGAGACTTTAGAATTCCCTTCCTCAAAATGCAATAAAGGCAAAATTTTTGAATATTTTTAATGCAGAGGTCAATAGGAGTTTGATAAGCAAACTAGGTAAGGCCAACAAATAATTAGGAAGGTTAAGTTGAGGTTACATTCAGGTCAACCAAGATATAAGACTTCTATTTAAAAAGGTAAAGAGAGCTGTTATTGGGAAAATGGTAGAGTCTACTATAAAGTACGTAATAGCATACATTTGGAAATACATCATATGATCAAGCTGAGTCAACATGACTTCATGAAGGGGGAATCATTCCTGAAAGATTTACGAGAAGTCTTTGAGGAGGTAACACGTGGGGTAGATAAACAACTTTCCTGCATGTCATGTACTTGGATTTTCAAAAGTGTTCATACATTAGGCTACTTAGTAAAATAAGAGTTCATGATGTATATTAGGGAGTATATTAGCATGGATAGAGGAGTGACTAACTGGGATAAGGGGCATTTTCAGGATGGCAACCTGTAACTAATGATGTGCCACAGGAATCAGTGCTGGGGTCACAATAATTTACAATATATAGATAGAACCTGATCAGGTGTAAGCCAGAATTTTGTGGAAAGCTAGGGAAGTAATTGCTGGGTTGAAACTTTATTGCTGGAACAGCACAGCAGGTCAGGCAGCATCCAGGGAACAGGAGATTCGACGTTTCGGGCACAGGCCCTTCTTCAGGAATGAGCAGAGAGTGTTCAGCAGGAGAAGATAAAAGGTAGGGAGGAGGGGCGTTGGAAATGTGATAGGTGGAAAGAGGTCAAGGTGAGGGTGATAGGTCGGAGTAGGATGGAGGCGGAGAGGTCAAGAAGAAGACTGCAGGTCAGGAAGGCGGTGCCGGGCTGGAGGGATCCGGCTGAGACAAGGTGGGGGGAGGGGGGATGAAGAAACTGGTGAAGTCCAAGTTCATCCCCTGCGGTTGGAGGGTTCCCAGTCGGAAGATAAGACGCTCCTCCTCCGACCGTCGGGTTGTTGTGGTTTGGCGGTGGATGAGTCCAATGACCTGCATATCCTCGGTGGAGTGGGAGGGGGAGTTGAAATGCTGTGCTACAGGTTGGTTGGGTTGGTTCGTCCGGGTGGCCCAGAGGTGCTCTCTGAATCGCTCTGCAAGTAGGCGGCCTGTCTCCCCAATATAGAGGAGGCCACACCGGCTGCAGCGGATGCAGTAGATAATGTGGGTGGAGGTGCAGGTGAATCTGTGGCGGATATGGAAGTTTCCTTTGGGGCCTTGGAGAGAAGTGAGGGGGGAGATGTGGGCGCAAGTGTTGCACCTCCTGCGGTTGCAAGGGAAGGTGCCGGGAGTGGAGGTTGGGTCGGTGGGGGGTGTGGATCTGACAAGGGAGTCGCGGAGGGAGTGGTCTCTACGGAAAGCTGATAGGGGAGGGGAGGGAAATATATCCTTGGTGCTGGGGTCTGTTTGGAGGTGGAAGTGACGGCGGATGATGCGCTGTACATGGAGATTGGTGGGGTGGTAGGTGAGGACCAGTGGGGTTCTGTCCTGGTGGCGGTTGGAGGGGCGGGGCTCAAGGGCGGAGGAGCGGGAAGTGGAGGAGATGCGGTGGAGGGCACAGTCGACCACGTCGGGGGGGAAATTGCGGTCCTTGAAGAAGGAGGCCATCTGTGTTGTACGTATTTTGAACTGGTCCTCCTGGGAGCAGATGCGGCGGAGACGAAGGAATTGGGAGAATGGGATGGCGTTTTTACAGGGGGCAGGATGGGAGGAGGTGTAGTCCAGGTAGCTGTGGGAGTCGGTTGGTTTGTAGTAGATATCTCAGGCGACCGAATCAACACGGACATCTACTACAAACCAACCGACTCCCACAGCTACCTGGACAACACCTCCTCCCATCCTGCCCCCTGTAAAAACGCCATCCCATTCTCCCAATTCCTTCGTCTCCGCCGCATCTGCTCCCAGAAGGACCAGTTCAAAATACGTACAACACAGATGGCCTCCTTCAAGGACCGCAATTTCTCCCCCGACGTGGTCGACGGTGCCCTCCACCGCATCTCCTCCACTTCCCGCTCCTCCGCCCTTGAGCCCCGCCCCTCCAACCGCCACCAGGACAGAACCCCACTGGTCCTCACCTACCACCCCACCAATCTCCATGTACAGCACATCATCCGCCGTCACTTCCGCCACCTCCAAACAGACCCCAGCACCAAGGATATATTTCCCTCCCCTCCCCTATCAGCTTTCCGTAGAGACCACTCCCTCCGCGACTCCCTTGTCAGATCCACACCCCCCCACCGACCCAACCTCCACTCCCGGCACCTTCCCTTGCAACCGCAGGAGGTGCAACACTTGCGCCCACACCTCCCCCCTCACTTCTCTCCAAGGCCCCAAAGGAAACTTCCATATCCGCCACAGATTCACCTGCACCTCCACCCACATCATCTGCTGCAGCCGGTGTGGCCTCCTCTATATTGGGGAGACAGGCCGCCTACTTGCGGAGCGATTCAGAGAGCACCTCTGGGCCACCCGGACGAACCAACCCAACCACCCTGTAGCACAGCATTTCAACTCCCCCTCCCACTCCACCGAGGATATGCAGGTCATTGGACTCATCCACCGCCAAACCACAACAACCCGACGGTCGGAGGAGGAGCGTCTTATCTTCCGACTGGGAACCCTCCAACCGCAGGGGATGAACTTGGACTTCACCAGTTTCTTCATCCCCCCTCCCCCCACCTTGTCTCAGCCGGATCCCTCCAGCCCGGCACCGCCTTCCTGACCTGCAGTCTTCTTCTTGACCTCTCCGCCTCCATCCTACTCCGACCTATCACCCTCACCTTGACCTCTTTCCACCTATCACATTTCCAACGCCCCTCCTCCAAGTCCCTCCTCCCTACCTTTTATCTTCTCCTGCTGAACACTCTCTGCTCATTCCTGAAGCAGGGCCTGTGCCCGAAACGTCGAATCTCCTGTTCCCTGGATGCTGCCTGACCTGCTGTGCTGTTCCAGCAATAAAGTTTCAACTTTGATCTCCAGCATCTGCAGACCTCACTTTCTCCTCGAAGTAATTGCTGGGCCCCTAGCTGAGATATTTGTATCATTGATAGCCACGGGTGAGCTGCTAAGAGACTGAAGTTTGGCTAATGTGGTGCTATTATTTAAGAAAGGTGGTAAGGAGAAGGCAGTGAACTATAGACCGGTGAGCCTGATGTCAGTGATGGGTAAATTGTTGGAGGGGATTCTGAGGGACAGAATTCACATGCATTTTGAAAGATAAGAGGTAGTCAACATGGTTTTATGAATAGGAAATCATGTCTCACTAATTTGACCGAGTTTTTTTGAAGAAGTCACACAATGATTGATGAGGCAGATCAGTAGAGGGTTCTCTATATGGACTTCAGCAAAGCGTTCGACGAGGTTCTACATGATAGACTAATTAGCAAGGTTAGATCGTATGGAATCCAGGAGGAGCTAGCCAATTGGATACAAAATTACCATATTCATGACTTGGGAGAGTGAATGTACTATGGCCAAGTTTGCAGATGATGCAAAAATAGCTGGGAAGGCAAGTGGTAAGAATCATAGAATCTCTATAGCGTAGAAAAGGCCATTCAGCACATCGAGTAGCGTGGTCAAAGGGAGAGAACTAGGCATTCAGGTACATAGTTCTTTGAAAGTTGCATCACAGGTATACAGGGTGGTTAAGAGAGCAGTTAGCACACTTGCCTTCATTGCTCAAGCCACTAAGTATAGGAATCGGGATGTCATGTTGTCATTGGTGAGACCACTTTTGGAGTATTGTGTACAGCTCTGGGCATCCTGATTTAGGAGGAGATTATTAAATTGGAAAAGGTTCTGAAAAGATTTGCAACAATGTTGCTGAGGCTGGAGGGTTTGAGTTATAAGGAGAGGCTGAATAGGTTGGGACTTTTTTCACTGTAGCGTAGGTGGTTGAGGGGTGACCTTATAGAGGTTTATAAAATCATCAGGGGCATAGATAGTGAAGGTCTTTTCCCTAAGGTTGGGAAGTTCAAAACTGGAAGGCATATTTTTAAGATGAGAAGGCATCTGAGGGGCAACTTATTCACACAGAGGGTGGTTTGTATATTAAATGAACTGCCTGAGGAACTGATGGATGCAAGTAAAGTACAACATTTAAATGATATTTGGACAGGTACATGAATAAGGAAGGTTCAGAAGGATACGGGCCAAACGCAGGCAAGTGGGACTAGTTTAGTTTGGGAAACCTGGTCAGCATGGACAAGTTAGACTAAAGAGTCTGTTTCTGTGCTTTATAACTCTATGAGTCTGCACCACCCCTTAAAAGAACAACCCACCCAGAGTCCCATTTATTGTGGCTAATCCACCTGGCCTGCACATCTCTGGTTACAACAGGGCAATTTAGCAAGCCAGTGCAGTTAACCAGCACATCTTATACTGTGGGAGGAAACTGGAGCACCTTGCAGAAACCCATGGAGCTACGGGGAGAACGTGCAAACTCTACAGAGGTAGTCACCCAAGGTTCTTGGCACTGTGAGGCAGCAGTGTTAACCACTGTGCACGAAGGAGTCTGCAGAGGGGTATAGGTGGGTTAAATGAGTGAGCAAAAAGATGACATGGAGTATAACGT
The DNA here is from genome assembly GCF_037043375.1 of Chiloscyllium plagiosum. Taxonomy (NCBI): domain Eukaryota; kingdom Metazoa; phylum Chordata; class Chondrichthyes; order Orectolobiformes; family Hemiscylliidae; genus Chiloscyllium; species Chiloscyllium plagiosum. The sequence goes on from NW_028270155.1 coordinate 74,583,528, forward strand.
GAGGTTATGTACTTCGGCAGGGAAGAACAGACAGCTGAATATTATTTAAATAGAGAAAGACTGCATACCGAAAGTTTCAGAATAAATGGATTTAGGAGTCCTCGTCCATGAATCACAAAAAGCTAGCATCCAAAATAAATAAGTAATAGGGAAGGTAAGCAGAATATTAGCTGTTATTTCAAAGGGTATGGAGTACAAACGTAGGGAGGTTTTGCTAAAACTACAAAGGCCCTGGATCATAGCTTGAATATGAGGAGGCAATGGTCTACAGTATTATCACTGGATTATTTACCCAGAGACCCAGTTAATATTCTGGAGCAGGTGGTGACATTTGAATTCAATTTTTAGATAAAGTCTAATGATAACCATGAAACGATTGTCGATTGTCAGAAAAATACAACTGATTCACCAATGTTCTACAAGGAAGAAAATCTGCCATCCTTACTCAGTCTGTCCTACATGTAACTCTAACCTCACAGCAATGTGGCTGACTCTTAACTGCCCTGTGGTCAATTAGGAATGGACAACATATGCTGCCTGGGCAACAATGCCCATATCTCATGAATGAATTTAAAAAATGTTTTGAGTCCCTTATTGTGGGAAAAATAGACTGGGGTTGGACACAGCCCAGAGAAGGTTCACCAAACCGATAGTGGGTATGGAGGAACTGTCATATCAGGAGAGTCTGAGTAGGTTGGGACAGTATTCACTGGAGTTTAGAAGTTTAGTGAGAGGTGAGCCTATTGATATACAAGATTCTTACTGGATTTCATGGGGTTATTGCAGAAATTTTGTTTCCCCTTGTGGGAGAGTCTAGGACCAGGATGTTGGGTAATCTAAGATGGAGGATGGGAAAAAAATTGGTGTCTATAGGAGCTGCTTTTTTTTGAGGTATTTTAGGTGTTGAAGCTGATTTCCTCAAATTCCAGGAGCAGTAATTATTATCTTATAAGCTGTTGCATTGTTTTAGAACTTTGAGGAAAAGATCAAAACAATGGCACTTTTAAAAAAGAGGAAGAGAGACAAAGACAGAGATCACATGGTCAGTGACAGAGAAAGAAACCTACACACTGCTGTCTGATACAGCAGTGAATCTGCACAGCTACTGCCTTTGCTGTTTGAGTTCAAGTATTTCTGGACATCAGAGTGTGTCTAAGAAAAGTTAACAAACAGCAAAATTCACAGCTGACCTTGGAGGAGCCTGTGTGGGAGAGCTCACAGCACAGGAACAGATAAGTGCATGGTTTTTAAGTGTAACCTTGCTGGTTTTTTTTTAAATAGTGAGTAGATTGGGTTCTTTTTAGTTATGTGTTTTATTGAGATCTGTCTCTTGATTAAAGTTTAAAAGTATAGAACATAGGTACTAAGTTAGCCTGGAGCAGTGTTTTTTAAGAGCAGTAAGATGTGCTATTTTCTGGGTCTGTAGATTGTTAAAAGTGCAAATATGGCCTTGAGTGGAGTGATGTGCTCTTCCTGTCGGATGTATGAGCTTACAGAGAATTTCCATGTTACTGATGATTCTGTATGCAGTAAGTATGTTTGGTTGTGAATCCTATCATATCGCATGGATTGATTGAAGCAGCAGTTAGAGGCAATGAGGAGTTTAGAGGAGCTGCGGGTGTGATGGATAGCAGTTATAGGAAGGGAGAAAAAACACTTAGAGTCAGGTAGGTAGGTTACCTTCAGGAAAGGTAGGAGAGGGAGGAATGTAGTGCAGGAGTCTCCTGTGACTATCCCCATCTCAAACAAGTATGCTGTTTTGGAAAATGTAGGGGGTGATGGACTCTCAGGAGAATGTAGTACGAAGAGCCAAGTTTCTTGTGCTGAGAATGGCTCTAATGTAACGAGGGGAACATCAGGTTCCAAGCAATCGATTGTGATAGGGGACTGTCTAGTCAGAAGCACAGACAGACATTTCTGCAGCTGACAGTGAGAAATCAGAATGGTGTGTTGTCTCCCTGGTGCCAGGATCAAGGATATCTTGAAGAGAATACAGAAAATTCTCAAAGAGGAGTGGGACCATCAGGAGGTCATTGTACACATTGGAACTAATGACAAGGGAAGGAAATAGGATCAGGTTCTGAAGGGAGAATATAGGAAGTTAGGCAGAAATTTAAAAAGGAGGTCCTTGAGGGTAGTAATATCTGGATTATTCCCGGCTACGGAGGGTAGGAATGGGAGGATAAAGCAGATGAATGCATGGCTGAGGAGCTGGTGCAGCGGGGAGAAGAGTTCACATTTTTGGATAATTGGAATCTCTTCTAGGATAGAAATAACCTGTACAAGAAGGACGGATTGCACCTGAATTTGAAGGGGACAAATATACTGGCAGGGAGATTTGCTAGAGCTGCCCTGAAGGATTTAAACTAGTACGGTGGGGGGGCTGGACCCAGGGAGACAGTGAGGAAAGTGATCAGTCTGAGACTGGTACATTGTAAAAAGGAGCAAGCCAAACAGTCAGGGCAGGCAGGGAAGGAGTTAGGATTGATAAGTTAAACTGCATTTATTTCAATGCAAAAAGCCTAACAGATGAACTTAGGAACATGGGACTGGGATATCATAGCAATTACAGAGATGTGGCTCAGGGATGGACAAGATTGGCAGCTTAATGTTCCAGAATACAAACGCTATAGGAAAGATAGAAAGGAGGGCAAGAGAGGAGGGGGAGTGGCATTTTTCATGAGGGATAACAGTATGGCTGTCCTGAGGGAGGATATTCATGGGAAAATGTCCGTGTAAGTTATTTGAGTAGAACTTAGAAATAAGGAAGAGATGATCACTTTATTGGGATTGTACTATAGACCCCTAATAGTCAACAGGAAATTGAGAAACAAATTTATGAGGAGATCTCAGCTATCTGTAAGAATACTAGAGTGGTAATGGTAGGGATTTTTAACTTTCTGAATGGAGACTGGAACTGCCATAGTGTTAAGGGTTTAGATGGACAGGAATTTGTTAAGTGTGTACAAGAAAATTTTCAGATTCAGTATGTGGGTGTACCTACTCTTGGGAAATAAGGTGGAGCAAATGACTGAGGTGTCAGTGTGGGAGCACTTTGGGGCCAGTGACCATAATTCTATTAATTTTAAAATAGAACATAGAATATAGAACAATACAGCACAGAAGAGGCCCTTTGGCCCATGATGTTGTGCTGAACATTTGTCCTAGCTTAAGCACCTATCCATGTACCTATCCAATTGCCGCTTAAAGGTCACCAATGATTCTGACTCTGCCACTCCCACAGGCAGCACATTCCATGCCCCCACCACTGTCTGGGTAAAGAACCTACCCTTGACATCCCCCCTATACTTTCCACCCTTCACCTTAAATTTATGTCCCCTTGTAACACTCTGTTGTACCCAGGGAAAAAGTCTCTGACTGTCTACTCTATCTATTCCCCAATCATCTTATAAACCTCTATCAAGTCACCCCTCATCCTTCGCCGTTCCAATGAGAAAAGGCCTAGCACTCTCAACCTATCCTCGTACGACCTATTCTCCATTCCAGGCAACATCCTGGTAAATCTCCTCTGCACCCTCTCCAAAGCTTCCACATCTTTCCTAAAATGAGGCGACCAGAACTGCACACAGTACTCCGAATGTGGCCTTACCAAGGTCCTATACAGTTGCAACATCACCTCACGACTCTTGAATTCAATCCCTCTGCTGATGAACGCTAATACACCATAGGCCTTCTTACAAGCTCTATACACCTGAGTGGCAACTTTCAAAGATCTATCAACATAGACCCCAAGATCCCTCTGCTCCTCCACCTTACTAAGAACCATACCGTTAACCCTGTATTCCGAATTCTTATTTGTCCTTCCAAAATGGACAACCTCACATTTGACAGGGTTGAACTCCATCTGCCACTCCTCAGCCCAGCTCTGTATCATATCTAAGTCCCTTTGCAGCCGACAACAGCCCTCCTCACTATCCACAACTCCACCAATCTTCGTATCGTCTGCAAATTTACTGACCCACCCTTCGACTCCCTCTTCCAAGTCATTAATAAAAATTACAAACAACAGAGGACCCTGAACTGATCCCTGCGGAACTCCACTTGTAACTGGGCTCCAGGCTGAATATTTACCATGTACCACCACTCTCTGACTTCTACTGGTTAGCCAGTTCTCTATCCAATTGGCCAAACTTCCCACTATCCCATGCCTCCTGACTTTCCGCATAAGCCTACCATGGGGAACCTTATCAAATGCCTTACTAAAATCCATGTACACTACATCCACTGCTCTACCCTCATCCACATGCTTGGTCACCTCCTCAAAGAATTCAATAAGACTTGTAAGGCAAGACCTACCCCTCACAAATCCGTGCTGGCTGTCCCTAATCGAGCAGTGTCTTTCCAGATACTCATAAATCCTATCCCTCAGTACCCTTTCCATTACTTTGCCTACCACCGAAGTAAGACGAACTGGCCTGTAATTCCCAGGGTTATCCCTATTCCCTTTTTTGAACAGGGGCACAATATTCGCCACTCTCCAGTCCCCTGGCACCACCCCCATTGACAGTGAAGACAAAAAGATCATTGCCAACGGTTCTGCAATTTCCTCTCTTGCTTCCCACATAATCCTAGGATATATCCCGTCAGGCCCGGGGGACTTGTCTATCCTCAAGTTTTTCAAAATGCCCAACACATCTTCCTTCCTAACAAGTATCTCCTCTAGCTTACCAGTCCGTTTCATACTCTCCTCTTCAACAATACAGTCCCTCTCATTTATAAATATTGAAGAAAAGTACTCATTCAAGACCTCTCCTATCTCTTCCAACTCAATACACAGTCTCCCACTACTGTCCTTGATCGGACCTACCCTCGTTCTCGTCATTCTCATGTTTTTCACATACGCATAAAAGGCCTTGGGGTTATCCTTGATCCTACCCGCCGAAGATTTTTCACGTCCTTTCTTAGCTCTCCTAATCTCTTTCTTCAGCTCCCTCCTGTCTATCCTGTAGCCCTCCAACGCTCTGTCTGAACCTTGTTTTCTCAACTTTATGTAAGCCTCCTTCTACCTCCTTACAAGACATTCAACCTCCCTCGACAACAAGGTTCCCTCACACAACGTTCTCTTTCCTGCCTGACAGGTACATATCAAGGACACGTCGTATCTGTTCCTTGAAAAAGTTCCACATTTCAACGACATCCTTCCCTGACAGCCTATGCTCCCAATTTATGCTCCTCAGATCCTGTCTTGCAGCATCATATTTACCCTTCCCCCAATTGTAAAACCTGCCCTGTTGCAAGCACCTATCTCTCTCCATAACCAAGGTGAAAGTCACAGAATTGTGGTCACCATCACCAAAATGTTCACCCACTAACAAGCCCATCACTTGTCCCGGTTCGTTACCAAGTACCAAATCCAATATGGCCTCCCCTCTGGTCGGACAATCTACATACTGAGTTAGAAAAGCTTCCTGGACACACTGCACAAACACCGCCCCGTCCAATCTACTTGATCTAAAGAGCTTCCAATCAATATTTGGGAAGTTGAAATCGCCCATGACTACTACCCTGTGACGTCTGCACCTTTCCAAAATCTGTTTCCCAATCTGATTGTCCACATCTCTGCTGCTATTGGGGGGCCAATAGTAAACACCCAACAAGGTGACTGCTCCTTTCCTATTTCTGACTTCAGCCCATACCACCTCCAAAGGCAGATCCCTCTCGAACTGCCTTTCTGCAGCTGATATACCATTTTTAATTAGCAACGCCACCCCTTCTCTTTTTTTACCACCCCCCCCTAATCTTACTGAAACATCTGTAACCAGGAACCTCCAATAACCATTCCTGTCCCTCTTCTATCCACGTTTCCGTGATGGCCACAACATCGTCGTCCCAAGTACTGATCTACGCTTTAAGTTTACCCACCTTTTTCCTGATACTCCTTGCGTTGAAGTATATACACTTGAGCCCATCTCTGTGTCCGCAAATATTCCCTGTCAGTGCTACCTTCTCCACAGCCTCCCTACATTCTTGGACATCCTGAAAAACAGCTAACCTACTTGCTGGACTACAAGTCCGGATCCCATCCCCCTGCCAAATTAGTTTAAACCTCCCCAAAGGGTGCTAGCAAACCTACCTCCCAGGATATTGGTGCCCTTCTGGTTCAGGTGCAACCCGTCCTGCTTGTACAGGTCCCACCTTCCTCAGAATGCAGTCCAATTGTCCAAATATCTGAAGCCCTCCCTCCTACACCATCCTTGCAGCCACGTGTTCAACTGCATTCTCTCCCTATTCCTTGCCTCACTGTCACGTGGCACCGGCAACAACCCAGAGATGACGACTCTGTCATGGAAAAGTGGAAATAGTGATGGAAAAGGATAGACTGGATCTAAAAGTTAAAGTTCTAGAATGAAGGAAGGCCAATTTTGATGGTATTATGCAAGAACTTTCAAAAGTTGGTAGAGGCGATTGTTCGCAGGTAAAAGGACAACTGAAAATTGGAAGCCTTCAAAAATGAGATAATGAGAGTCCAGAGAGACTATGTTCCTGTTAGGGTAAAAGGCAAAGCTGGTAAGTGTAGAGAATGCTGGATGACTAGAGAAATTGAGGTTTTGTTCAAGAAAAAGAAGGAAGCATATGTCAGTTATAGACAGCAGAGATCAAGTGAATCCTTAAAAGTGTAAAGGCAGTAGGAGTATACTTAAGATGGAAATCAGGAATGCAAAAAGGAGCCATGAGATAGCTTTAGTAAATAGGGTTAAGCAGAATCCAAAGAGATTTTATAAATACATTTAGGACAAAAGGGTAGCTCGGGAAAGAATAGATCAGCAAGGCAGCCTATGTGTGGAGCCGAAGGAAATGGGGAAGATACTAAATGAGTATTTTGCATCAGTGTTTATTGGGGACAAGGACATGGAAGGTACAGAATATGGGGAAATTGATGGTGACATCTTGAAAAATATTGCGGAAGAGGAGGTGTTGGATGTCTTAAAACACATAAAGGAGGATAAATCCCCAGGACCTGATCAGGTGTACCCTAGAACTCTGTGGGAAACTAGGGAAGTGATTGCAGGGCCCCTTACTGAGATATTTGTATCATTGATAGTCACAGGTGAGGTGCTGGAAGATTGAAGGTTGGTTAATGGGATGCTCCTGTTTAAAAAGGGTGGTAAGGAAAAGCCAGGGAACTATACACCGGTGAGCCAGACATCGGTGGTGGGCAGGTTATTGCAGGGAATCCTGTGGGACAGGATTTGGAAAGGCAAGGACTAATTAGAGATAGTCAACATGGCTTTGTGCATGGGAAATCATGTCTCACAAACTTGATTGCATTTTTCAAAGAAGTAACGAATAGGATTGATGAGGGCAGAGTGGTGGATGTGATATATATTGACTTCAGTAAGGCGTTTGACAAGGTTCCCCATGGGAGACTGGTTAGCAAGGTTAGATCACACAGAATACGGGGAGAAAATATCCATATGGACACCGAACTGGCTCGAAGGTAGAAGACAGTGGGTGCTGGAGGGTTACTTTTCAGACTGGAGGCCTGTGACCAGTGATGTGCCACAAGGATTGGTGCTGGGTTTACAAGTGGCATTGACTCACCAATAACATATTCACCTGCAAAACCAAAAGACCACTTCCCCCTAGGTGTCATTACAATTGTGGTTCAAAATTAACAGAATTCCAGGTGACTGGCCTAGACATTAAAACAATTTTTGACCAATTGCAATATTAAGAAATTAAGTAGAATTGCATTCATGGAAATCAGGGCCAAAACTTTTGTTGGTTGGATATGTATGTAGCACAAAGAAAAATCATTATAATTCTTGGAGAACAATCATGTCAACCCTTTGACATTGCTGCATGACAGTCATAGAATCCCTACAGTGTGAAAACAGGCCATTTGGCCCAACAAGTCCACATTGACCCTCTGAAGAGTAACCCACCCAGACCCATTCCCCTACCCTATTACTCTATATTTCACCTGACTAATGCCCATAACCTACACATCCCTGAACACTATGGGCGTTATGACGTATTATAATGACCTACTCCTGGGTGAAGAGGGCAAAATTTATGGATAACTTGTGAAGTTTTGTGAACTGTGTAGCAGACTGTAGACAAATTGAAGAAATAGACAGCCTGGTGGAACAGGTGTGGACACAACATGATGAAAATTAATGCAGAGAAATGTGAAAGTTTGAAAGGAGGCAATATAAAATAAATGGTACAGTTCTAAAGCGAGTGGCAAAACAGAAAGACCTGGAGGTCTATGTGTGCAAATCATGAAAGGAAAAATAATTGGTTAAGAAACTGATAAGAGAAATGACATTCAAAGAGAACAAAGCAAGGTGGGTATGATGACTTCATAAAATACTCAAATAAAAGCAAAGTATTGCAAATACTGAATATCGGAAATAAAAACAGAAAACATTGGAAAAACTCTGCCTGACTGGCTGCATTTGTGGAAGGAGAAAGAATTAAAGTCTTCAGTCCAATGACCATTCTTCAGAACTTAATTAAACACTATTTCCATCTCAAGTAGGTATGAAATCAGTTCTGGGCACTGCACTAACAGGAACATGCCCTTTGACCCTTCAAGCTTGCGCTGATCCAGAACCTCTATCTAAACCTGCCATTTATTTCTAAGGATCTTATCCTTTTGTTCCCTGCCCATTCATATATCTGTCCAGATACATCTTAAAAGATGCTAACGTTCCCGCCCCTACCACCTCCGCTGGCAGCATATTCTTGGCACCCACCACCCTCTGCGTGAAGAACTTTCCACGCATACCTCCCCTAAACTTTTCCCCTCTCACTTTGAACTCGTGATCCCTGGTAATTGAGTCCTCCACTCTGGGAAAAAGTTTCTTGCTGTCCACCCTGTGTACACCTCTCATGATTTTGTAGGCCTCAATCAGGTTCCCCTCTCAACCTCCATCTTTCCAATGAAAATAATCTTAATCTACTCAACCTCTCCTCGTAGCTAGCGCCCTCCATACCAAGCAGCATCCTGGCGAACCTTCTCCACACCCTCTCCAAAGCATCCACATCCTTTTGGTAATGTGGCCGAACCAAAGTCTTATACAACTGTAACATAATCTGCCAACTCTTGAACTCAATACCCCGTCCGATGAAATACTATTTTGAGATACTAGAGAGGTTGCAAGAAAACATTTACTCAAAAGGTTCCAGGTATGAGGGACTTCAGTTACAAGAATAATTTGGAGCAAGACTCTCCTGAGAGAATATCAAGGGAAAGTGTGATGGAGTTCCTCAAAACCATGAAGGGTCTAAATAGAGCAGATAAGGAGTGTTGAGAACTAGAGGACATAGATTAAAGGTGTTTGGCAAAATAATCAAAGGCAACAATGAGAGGATTTTTTTGTTCATAGCAAGTGTCAAATCTGGAATCCATAGGCTGAGACTGCAGTGGAGGTTGATTCAGTCATATTCTCAAAAGGGCCTTGGGTAATGTCTTGAAGGGAAGTAATTTTTCAGAGTTATGGAAAGAATTGTGAGGTGGGAACAGCTGACTTGCTCTTGGAGACAGTTGGTGCAAACTCACCATGCTAAACAGCCTTCTTCTGTTGGGTAACTATTCTGATTCCATGAATCAGTCTGTGCCTACATGCAGCAAGACCTGGCCAATGTTCTATCTTCTGCTGATAAGTAACACTCATGTCAGATATGTTCCAGGCAATGACCAGCTCCACCAAGCAGGAATCTAACCATCTCGTCCTGACATTCAATAGCATTACTATCATCAATATCCTGGGAGTTAATATTGACCAGCCATATCAATTCTGTTGACAGCTTATGTGCTCTTTCTTCAAAGTACATTTCTTTCTCTTTTATCCAATCTTACTGTTTTGCTGATAATTTCACTCTACATTCATAAGATCTCCCTCCCTCCATGCTGTAAACTGCCTGCCTGTGGGAGTGGCTGAATCATTTCATCTTGATTTCATTTATACCCTGCAATTGGGCAAGAGAACCCTTTCATCTGTTCATTGTTTTAAAATCATGGTTTCTTCATGTCTCTCATAAGTCTAACCAATAACCACCATCTCTTAGAAGTAAAGAATGATGTGTACTTAAACAGTGAGTTTCACAATCACAGGAAGTCCCAAAGAGCCTTACAGCCATTGCATTATATTATGAACGGATCCCAGTTAAGCTTCCCCAGATTTCCTTAGTCCTTCTCTCATTTGAGTGCTGTCCTTGAAATGGGCAAACATTATTTGCTTTGGCATTTGTAGCTTGGGCATCAAGCATGTAGCTGGCCCAGGGGAGTTGGTTTCAGATGGTTATGAACTCAATACTGGTCCAAGGACATTGATGTTAGTATGCTTGTCCTGCCATCTGATGGCAGAGAATCCACCTCCGACAGCGTTGATGATATTTCTCCAGGGGCCTATATAAGTAGTCCAAATTTCAGAGCCATATAGAAGAGTCAGAATGTCAACTGCCTTTGCACAAGGATCTTGGTTTTAGCAAGGATATCGAGATTGTCAAAGTTCTAATCCTTGGGCATCAGAAGACAGCACTCGCAGTTTAGGTGTGATGTTGAATATTTGCATTGGTGTCAGCCTTAGGTGAGAAATAGCTCCCCTGGTAGGGATAATGTTCCATGTTTTGGTGGATTTCTTTATCTATTTTAAAGAAAGGGTAGATGGCAACTTGTTCAGGGACAGGTCCTCTTGAGTTGAGGCTGAGACCAACTCTTGGGTATGCTTCTGTGAAGTTGTTAAGCAAGGCTTGAAGATTCTCTTCTGAGAGAGTAAGAATGACATCATCCACATATTGAAGTTCCACAAGCGAGATTGGTGTAACTTTCTTGGATTTTAACCAGTTGATGTTGAAACATTTTTCATCTTTCTTGTTCTTGACAAGATGAATGGTTGCGATGAAGGTAGAGAAACAGGTGGGGTTGAATACATATCACTGCTTGGCCCTTGTCTTGACTTCAAAGAATTCTGTCATATCATCAGTGAGGACCATTGCTGATATCTTGTCATGGAGGAGACAGAGGATGTTGAAGAAGGAGGAGGTTGCTTTTTGGACTGGAGACCTGTGACCAGCAGTTCCACAGGGATCGGTACTGGGTCCACTTTTGTTTGTCATCTATATAAATGATTTGGATGAGAATTCAGGAGACATGGTTAGTAAGTTTGAGGATGACACTAAAATTGATGGTATAGTCAACACTGAAGAAGATTATCTAAGATTACAAAGAGATCTTGATCAATTGGGTAAATGGGCTGAGGAGTGGCAGGTGGAGTTTAATTTGGATAAATGTGAGGTATTGCATTTTGGTAAAACAAACAAGAGCAGGACTTAAATAATTAAAAGTAGGGCTAAGGGTAGTGTTGTAGAACAAAGACCTCAGGGTTCAATACATAATTCTTTGAAATTTGTGTCACATGCAGACAGAGTGATTAAGAAGGCATTTAGCATGCTTGCCTTCATTACTCAGACTTTGAGTATAGGAGTTGGGACGTCATGTTGAGATTGTACAGGATTTTGGTGAGGTTGCTTCTTGAGTACTGTGTACAGTTCTGGTTGTCCTGCTAAAGGAAGAATATTATTAAATTAGAGAGATTTACCAGGATATCCTGGTATTTACCAGGATGTTGCCAGCAGTGCAGGGTTTGAGTTATAAAGATAGGCTGAGACATTTTTCATTGAGTGTAGGAAATCGAGGGGTGACCTTATAGAGGTTTATAAAATCATGATGGCTTAGATAAGGTGAATAGCAAGAATCTTTTCTTCAGGATGGGTGAGTTGAAAACTAGGGAGCATATTTTTTAAGATGAGTCGCAGTTAGATAGGATAGTGAAGAAGGCGTTTGGTATGCTTTCCTTTATTGGTCAGAGTATTGAGTACAGGAGTTGGGAGGTCATGTTGTGGCTGTACAGGATATTGGCTAGACCACAGTTGGAATATTGTGTGCAATTCTGGTCTCCTTCCTATCGGAAAGATGCTGTGAAACTTGAAAGGGTTCAGAAAAGATTTACAAGGATGTTGCCAGGGTTGGAGGATTTGAGCTATAGGGAGAGGTTGAACTGGCTAGGGCTGTTTTCCCTGAAGCGTTGGACGTTGAGGGGTGACCTTATAGAAGTTTATAAAATCATGAGGGGCATGAATAGGGTGAATAGACTACGTCGTTTCCCTGGGCGGGGGAGTCCAGAACTAGAGGGCATAGGTTTAGGGTGAGAGGGGAAAGATATAAAAGAGACCTAAAGGACAACGTTTTCACACAGAGTGTGGTACGTGTATGGAATGAGCTGCCAGAGGAAGTGGTGGAGACTTGTACAATTGCAACATTTCAAAGGCAACTGGATAGGTATATGAATAGGAAGAGTTGAGAGGGATATGGGCTGGGTGCTGGCAGTGGGACTAGATTGGCCTGGGATATCTGGTCAGCAAGGACAAGTTGGACCGAAGGGTCTGTTTCCGAGCTGTACATCTCTATGACTCTATGAGAGGAGAAAATTTAAAAAGGACATAAGGGGCAACCTTTTCATACAGAGTGGGGTTTTTTTTGTGGAATGAACTGCCAGAGGAATTGGTGGATGCAGGTACAGTAACAACATTGGAAAGGTACTTGGATATGTACATGAATAGGAAATATTTGGAGGGATCTGGGCCAAATGCAGGCAAGTGGGTCCAGTTTAATTTGGAAACACGGTGATGGATGAGTTGGACCGAAGAGGTTCTATGACTCTATAACTCATCACAGCACCAGACGGGATAACCCAATCTGTTAAGTTGTGACATTGAACACTTCTTCCACCTCCGAGCTTATGTTTTCCATCAAGACTTTCCACCTTCCGAGGACCCCTTCCCCCGCCTCCAACACACCCATCCACCTGGACACCCGTGCCAGTCTGTTACCCACCCTTGACCTCTTTGTTTCCAACTGCTGCTGGGACATTGACCTCCTCAACCTGTCCACCCTCCCTCACCTACTCCGACCTCTCACCCTCATAATGCACAGCCCTCCATTCCCTCTGCTCCAACCCCAACCTCTCCATCAAACCAGCAGACAATGGGGGGGGTGCAGTCATAGTTTGGTGAACTGACCTCTACATCGCTGAAGCCAGGCGCCAACTTGAAGACACCTCCTTCTACCGCCCCCTCGACCATGACCTCACCTACCATCACAAAATCATCATATCCCAGACCATTCGCAACCTCATCACCTCATGGGATCTCCCACTCACAGCTTCCAACCTCATTGTTCAGGAACCCCGCACCCTCAGTTCTACCTCCTACCCAGATCCACAAGCCTGACTATCCCGGCTGACCCATCATCTCAGCCTACTCCTGCCCCAACGAATTAATCTCTAAATACCTTGACGCTGTCCTATCCCCCGGTCCAGGAATTCCCCACATATACTTGGGACACCACCCACGCCCTCCACCTCCTCCAAGACTTTTGTTTCCCTGGCCCCAATGTCTCATCTTCACCATGGACATCCAATCCCTCTACACCTCCATCCGCCATGACCAGAGCCTCCAAGCTTCCATTTCTTCCTCTCCCAACGTCCCCACCAGTACCCTTCCACTGACACTCTGTTTGGCTGAACTGGTCCTCACCCTCAATAATTTCTCGTTCAAATCCTCCCACTTCCTCTAGATGAAAGAGGTAGCCATGGGCACCGACATGAGCCCCAGCTATGCCTGTCTCTTTGTTGGCTACATGGAACAATCTATCTTCCACAGTTACACCGGCACCGCTCCCCACCTTTTTCTCCGCTACATTGATGACTGTATCAGCGCCACCTCGCGGCTCCCACAAGGTGGTTGAACAGTTCATTAACTTCACCAACACATCCCACCCCAACCTTAAATTCACCAGGACCATCTCAGACACCTCCCTCCCCTTTCTGGAGCTCTCCACCTCCATCAACAGTGACCGACTCAATTCTGACATTTTCTACAAACCCACCAACTCCCACAGCTACCTGGATTACACATCCTCCCACCCTGCCTCCTGTAAAAATGCTATCCCTTATTCCCAATGAGTCTCCGCTGCATGTGCTCCCAGGAGTACCAGTTCCACCACAGAACACACCAAACGGCCTCCTTGTTTAAAGACCGCAATTTCCCCTCCCACATGGTTGGTGATGCCCTCCAGCACATCTCATCCACTTCCCACACCTCCACCCTCGAACCCCACCACTCCAACCGCACCAAGAACCGAAGCTCCCGGTCCTCACCTTCCACTCCACCAACCTCCATATACATCGCTTCACCCACTACCATTTCCGCTACCTACAAACAAACCTCACCACCAGAGATATATTCCCCTCCCCACCCCATCCGCTTTCCATAAAAACCGTTCCCTACACGACTACCTCATCAGGTCCACACCCCCCCAACATCCAATACTCCCCTCCCGGCTCCTTCCCCTGTCACAAGAATTGCAAAACCTGCATCCACACCTCTCCCTCACCTCCGTCCAAGGCCCCAAAGGAGCCTTCTACATCCATCAAAGTTTCACCCGCACTTCCACACGTCATTTACTGTATCCGTTGCTCCCGATTCCATCTCCTCTACATTTGGGGAGACAGGATGCCTATTTGCAGAGCGCTTCTGAGAACATCTCCAGGACACACACACCAACTAACCCCACTGCCCCATGGCTGAACATTTCAACTCCCCCCCTCCCACTCCATGCAGGTCTTGAACCTCCTCCAACGCCACTCCCTTACCACCCAATACCTGGAGGAAGAACGCCTCATCTTCCGCCTCGGGACCCTCCAACTCCACAGCATCAATGTGGACTTCACCAGTTTCCTCATTTCTCCTTACCCACCCTTATCCCAGTTTCAACCTTCTAGTTCAGCACCGCCCTCATGACCTGTCCTACCTGTCCATCTTCCTTCCTACCTATCCGCTCCACCCTCCTTTCCGACCTATCACCATTACCTCCACCTCCATCCACCTATTGCACCCTCAGCCACCTTCCCCCCAGCCCCACCCCCCCTCTCATTTATCTCTCCACCCTCATTCCTGATAAAGAGCTTTTGCTTGAAACGTCGATTCTCCTGCTCCTCAGATGCTGCCTGACCTGCTATGCTTTTCCATCACCACACACTCAACTGTTAAGTTCCAAGGTGAGGAGAGAGAAACTGGGCTATCTTCTTCATTAAATTGATTGCAAAATGGTTAATTACTAAATGTGAGAAGAACTGGTAACACAAAACACAAGCATATGGAATTGGGGCAAGTCAAAAATGACAAAAGTTTAAAAAGCAGATATATGGGCCAGTCCCTTAATTGTTCACAAGGAATGGACAGTTGGACATTGTGCCTGTTGCAGTGGAGTTACAGATAGTATGAAATTGATCATTGAATGGTTGACTTTTGAGATTCTTGTTTGTTCAAACTGATAGAAGTTCCTTTGTTCAGATTTTTTTTTCTTAATGGTTTGCAGCACTAGGAGTGAGAGAGGGTCTTCCTTTACCCGCATCACAGGGGCAACTAGGAGATAGTCCTTCAATTGTTATGATGATGGATCAGAATGCCAAAGAATTTATAAATATTTTTACTTCTAATTCCAAAATGTGCCATTTTTAAAATGAGGACTGCTACAAAAGTCTGATTTAAATTCAGTGACTATCTGGCATAATCTTGTGTCAGACCCATAGAAGATTGCACCCAGTTTAAGCACAGCTCACTAATGCTGAAACCCAGGATGGTACACACAAAAGCATTCAGTCCTACAAGTGCACTCCAGTACATTTGGAACTGGCCCTTAGTGTTCTTTAAAGGGCAAAGCAAAAAATGTTCCTACAGTTTCTATTGAGCAGGGTGTCATTAGCCTTTCATTATCCTTGTAGTCACAGGAGACCACAATGCAGTCTGTTTGAAGTTTTGCTGACTGTTTACATATGGAGTATTCCAAGGCATTACGCATGACTTTAACAGATTGTCATAGAGATGTACAGCACGGAAACAGACCCTTCAGTCTAACCTGTCCATGCCGACCAGATATTCCAACCCAATCTAGTCCCACCTGCCAGCACCTGGCCCATAACCCTCCAAACCCTTCCTATTCATATACCCATCCAAATGCCCTTTAAATGTTGCAATTGTACCAGCCTCCTCCACTTCCTCTGGCAGCTCACTCCACACACACACCACCCTCTGTGTGAAAAAAATGTCCCTAAGGTCTCTTTTATATCTTTCCCTTCTCACCCTAAATCTATGCCTGCTAGTTCTGGACTCCCTCACCCTGGGAAAAGACCTTGTCGATTTACCTTATCCATGCCCCTCAGCATTGAATTTAAATCCTTAACTCTGAGTTGGGGGTAAGCATGTTTGGTACCGTGCCGTTATTTGGGAAGCTTGATTGATTTGATCCTACCATCGAAGACTGGGCAAATGAAAAGCCATGAGGAATTCTTCTGACAGCTTGTGGACCCTCAGCCTTTTTGGTTATTAGGACCATAACTTTATCTGAGGGACCAGATACTAAAATTTTTCAAAATTTGATGGATTTGGTTAAAGAATGTAACAACCCCAAACCTCCTCTAATTCTGAGTTGCCATCAAGTCAGGTAGATTGGCAATGCTAAATTGCCATCATGTCGAGGGGTGTGTAGATTCGATAAGTTAGCCATGGGGAATGCAGGGTTACAGAGATAGGATAGGGTCGTGAGTCTGGGTGGGGTACTCTTCAGAGATTTAGTGTGTGGACTTGTTGGGCTGAATAGCCTGTTTCCTTAGTTGCAAGGTTTGTGAATGTTCCTTAATGTAGGGATGCCATAGATCCTCTAGATCAGTTTTACTTGGCAATTTGACAACCAGGAGAGTCCATTTCAGGATTTTTGACTAGGTTAAGATGACTTGCAGAGGGTATTGACTTTGGTTTAATTGGAAGGGGACTAATATACTGGCAGGGAAATTTGCTTGAACTGCTTGGGAGGATTTAAACTAGTAAGGTGGGGGTGGTGGGACCCAGGGAGATAGTGAGGAAAGAGATCGATCTGAGACGGGTACAGCTGAGAACAGAAGTGAGTCAAACAGTCAGGGCAGGCAGGGACAAGGTAGGACTAATGAATTAAACTGCATTTATTTCAATGCAAAGGGCCTAACAGGGAAGACAGATGAACTCGGGGCATGGTTAGGAATATGGGACTGGGATATCATAGCAATTACAGAAACATGGGCCAGGATTGGGCAGGACTGGCAGCTTAATGTTTCAGGATACAAATGCTACAGGAAGGAAAGGGAGGCAAGAAAGGAGGGGGAGTGGCATTTTTGATAAGGGAGAGCATTACAGCTGTGCTGAGGGAGGATATTCCCGGAAATACATCCAGGGAAGTTATTTGGGTGGAACTGAGAAATAAGAAAAGGACAATCACCTTATTGGGATTGTATTATAGCCCCCCCCCCCTCCAATAGTCAGAGGGAAATTGAGAAACAAACTTGTAAGGAGATCTCAGATATCTGTAAGAATAATAGGGTAGTTATGGTAGGGGATTTTAACATCAACTGGGATTGCCATAGTGTTAAAGGTTTAGATGGAGAGGAATTTCTTAAGTGTGTACAAGACAATGTTCTGATTCTGTATGTGGATGCACCTACTAGAGAAGGTGCAAAACTTGACCTACTCTTGGGAAATAAGGCAGGGCAGGTGACTGAGGTGACTGAGCACTTTGGGGCCAGTGACCATAATTCTATTCATTTTAAAATAGTGATGGAAAAGGATAGACCAGATCTAAAAGTTGAAGTTCTAAATTGGAGAAAGGCCAATTTTGACGGTATTAGGCAAGAACTCTCGAAAGCTGATTGGAGGCAGATGTTCGCAGGTAAAGGGACGGCTGGAAAATGGGAAGCCTTCAGAAATGAGATAACAAGAATCCAGAGAAAGTATATTCCTGTCAGGGTGAAAGGGAAGGCTGGTAGGTACAGGGAATGCTGAATGACTAAAGAAATTGAGGGTTTGGTTAAGAAAAAGAAGGAAGCATATGTCAGGTATAGACAGGATAGATTGAGTGAATCCTTAGAAGAGTATAAAGGCAGTAGGAGTATACTTAAGAGGGAAATCAGGAGGGCAAAATGGGGACATGAGATAGCTTTAGCAAATAGAATTAAGGAGAGTCCAAAGGGTTTTTACAAATATATTAAGGACAAAAGGGTAAGTAGTGAGAGAATAGGGCCCCTCAAAGATCAGCAAGGCGACCTTTGTGTGGAGCCACAGAAAATGGGAGAGATACTAAATGAATATTTTGTATCAATATTTACTATGGAAAAGGATATGGAAGATATAGACTGTAGGGAAATAGATGGTGACATCTTGCAAAATGTTCAGATTACAGAGGAGGAAGTGCTGGATGTTTTGAAACGGTTAAAGGTGGATAAATCCCCAGGACCTACTCAGGTGTACCCGAGAACTCTATGGGAAGCTAGAGAAGTGTTTGCTGGGCCACTTGCTGAGATATTTGTATCATTGATAGTCACAGGTGAGGTGCCAGAAGACTGGAGGTTGGCAAACATAGTGCCACTGGTTAAGAAGGGCGGTAAAGACAAACCAGGGAACTATAGACCAGTGAGCCTGACCTCGGTGGTGGGCAAGTTGTTGGAGGGAATCCTGAGGGACAGGATGTACATGTATTTGGAAAGGCAAGGACTGATTAGGGACAGTCAACATGGCTTTGTGCATGGGAAATCATGTCTCACAAACTTGATTGAGTTTTTTGAAGAAGTAATAAAGAAGATTGATGAGGGCAGAGCAGTAGACGTGATCTATATGGACTTCAGTAAGGCGTTTGACAAGGTTCCCCATCGGAGACTGATTAGCAAGGTTAGATCTCATGGAATATACGGAGAATTAGCCATTTAGATACAGAACTGGCTCAAAGGTAGAAAACAGAGGATGGTGGTGGAGGGTTTTTTTCAGACTGGAGGCTTGTGACCAGTGGAGTACCACAAGGATCAGACCTGGGCCCTCTACTTTTTGTCATTTACATGAATGATTTGGATGCGAGCATAAGAGGAACAGTTAGTAAGTTTGCAGATGACACCAAAATTGGAGGTGTAGTGGACAGCGGAGAGGGTTACCTCAGATTACAACAGGATCTGGATCAGATGGACCAATGGGCTGAGAAGTGGCAGATGGAGTTTAATTCAGATAAATGTGCGGTGCTACATTTTGGGAAAGCAAATCTTAGCAGGACTTATACACTTAATGATAAGGTCCTAGGGAGTGTTGCTGAACAAAGAGACCTTGGAGTGCAGGTTCATAGCTCCTTGAAAGTGGAGTCGCAGGTAGATGGGATAGTGAAGGTGGCGTTTGGTATGTTTTCCTTTATTGGTCAGAGTATTGAGTACAGGAGTTGGGAGGTCATGTTGCGGCTGTAGAGGACATTGGTTAGGCCACTGTTGGAATATTGCGTGCTGTTCTGGTCTCCTTCCTATCGGAAAGATGTTGTGAAACTTCAAAGGGTTCAGAAAAGATTTACAAGGATGCTGCCATGGTTGGAGGATCTGAGCTACAGGGAGAGGCTGAACAGGCTGGGGCTGTTTTCCCTGGAGCGTCGGAGGCTGAGGGGTGACCTTATAGAGGTTTACAAAATTATGAGGGGCATGGATAGGATAAATAGACAAAGTCTTTTCCCTGGGTCGGGGAGTCCAGAACTAGAGGGCATAGGTTTAGGGTGAGAGGGGAAAGATATAAAAGAGACCTAAAGGGCAACTTTTTCATGCAGAGGGTGGTACGTGTATGGAATGAGCTGCCAGAGGATGTGGTGGAGGCTGGTACAATTGCAACATTTAAGAGGCATTTGGATGGGTATATGAATAGGAAGGTTTTGGAGGGATATGGACCAGGTGCTGGCAGGTGGGACTAGATTGGGTTGGGATATCTGGTCGGCATGGACGGGTTGGACCGAAGGGTCTGTTTCCATGCTGTACATCTCTATGACTAATGAGATACTGAGTGGTTGTTTGGTATGTGGGATTAATGATATAATTATGCAAAAATGCCTACTAGCTGAAGCCCAACTGGACTTCAAACAGGCAGACAACTGGCTTTGTCATTGGAAAATGCAGTTAGTGGAGGATATGAGTTGCAGAGTATTCCAATGGATGTAGACACCCTCACCAGTCGAACTGAGCTTAGGGAACACCACCTGAGTTAAGGCAATTAGAGTCATAGAGATGTACAGCATGGAAACAGATCCTTCGGTCCAACCTGTCCATGCCGACCAGATATCCCAACCCAATCTAGTCCCACCTGCCAGCACCAGCCCATATCCCTCCAAACCCTTCCTATTCATATACCCATCCAAATGCCTCTTAAATGTTGCAATTGTACCAGCCTTACTCAGAATATACCTGAACAGAGGGACCCTAGTCAGCCCATAGCAAAACCCCAAAACAAAGCCAAGTCTTGTCCAAATGGTTCAAATGTTCCTAAGGATCTGGGCTAGCAAACCATTGTCATTGCTGCCGGTATGCTTGAGACGTAAAAGAGTCCTACTAGACCCAAGTTCAGTATGAAAACTCATGGGCCAGTGTCCAGGAGAGTGCATACCCTGGAAAGTCAACCGATGTCTGGTTTGAAACAGTTAAATTGTTCAGTAACGTCCCAGTCAGAACCAATAGTGGCATTGCTGCCTCACAGCACCAGGGACCTGGGTTAAATTCCAGCTTTGGGCTACTGTGTGGAGTTTGCACATTCTCCTTCTGGGTTTCTTCTGGGTGCTCCGGTTTCCTCCCACAGTGCAAAGATGCGCAGATTAGGTGAATTGGCCATGCTAACTTGCCCATAGTGTTCAGGGATGTGTAGGTTAGGTGCATTAGTCAGAGAAAATGTCGAATAATAGGGTAGGCGGGACTGCATGGGTTACTCTTCAGAGGATCAGTGCAGACTTGTTAGGCCAAATGTCCCATTTCCACACTGTAGGGATTCTATGATACAGTGAAAATAAACGCCTGGTTAAACGGTGACCTGTTTCTAATGGAGGTCGATATCAGTACAGCCATTTCAGAGTTCACAGAACCAGTCTTCCAACAAAATCCTCTCTGGATTCCAACCCCTAAGTTTATGCAAGCCGTCTGCTAGATTGAGAACCTATACCGGGGGAGCCTTTACAGATTAAGGACACAACTTCCGTCCCAGTCTCCGATGTTGAAGCAGCTGGTTCAGTTACCAATGGTTGTAGTAAAAGGCTGTCACCTAGCCTGCACATCCCTTTACCCTACTGGGCAATTCAGCACGGCCATCCACCTAACCTGCACATCTTTCAACAGGTGGAGGGAACCTGAGCACCTGGCAGAACCCAGGCAGACATGAAGAGAATGTGCAAACTCCACACAGTCGCCCAGGGCTAGAATCCGTCCCATCCAGCTTTCTCTGACTCATCTACCTCAATCTCCAGCCTATCTCTTTCTCTCTCAATCGTAGCTTTCTCCCTCTTCCTCGTACAGCTCTCGGGTGGTCTCGTTCAAGACCAATCCACGTTCTCTCCCTCCCTCTCTCCCTCTCTGGTCTGGGTTTCCAGTTCCTCTCAGTGGTTCAGGGTGAGCTGAGTTGCTGTCTGTTGTGCTCCGCCTCCGCTTCCGCGAATGTCTCATTCATTATCGATCATGTGATCGTTTCATTCTGAGCTGGTCATATGAGGGGGCCGCCGGAGCATTCCTGTAGTGCTTCCCTCAGCAACAAACATGAGGTGGTGTTTGCTGTTGCTGTGTGTTCGGGGCTGCTTCGGCTCTTACTCCCCAGATGAAGTCCTGAGCTTACCTGGTCTGAGCAGCCGCTTAAACTTCAGGCAGTGGTCCGGGTACCTTCAGGCGTCTCCAGGCAAACATCTCCACTACTGGTAAGTGAGTGTCGCTTCACAGGAGCTGGGATCCTGTTGCAGAGTGAGGCATAACCAGTTTCTGTCAGCCCGGCTCCCCTGGATTTTAGCCAGTAAGGTTTCCAGGTTGGATCCTTGCTCAAGCGGGAAGAAACAGTCCAATATGACGGCGGGTGGAACCTGAACCCAGGCTATCACAAAAACTGAAACCCTTAAACTGGATTGTACACAAACAGTCCCTTATTCACACTGACCACTAATTAAGTGGCCTAATGCTCGGTTCTGTGTGACAGAACAGTTTCAGAGTCAGCAGTAACCCCAAATGAGGAAGTTTTAGGCTGAGGTGATGCTGTAACGTGATTAAAGTGCCTTTAAAAAATCACTGCTTAACTTTAAGGGCTTCCCGTCGAATGGTGGTTTTAAAGGAGCAATCTTCCTTCACGAGGAACCCAGAAGTTTTTTTTTGTGTTTCTCTGGTGGGAGACCGTGTTCTGCGCCAAGTTATGTCCAGTAATTGCTTCCGGAGTTCGCTTTGAAGTGAGAACGAGAGGGGTTGCCCCTCAATTCTTGTCCTGGTGCCTGTTTTATGATGATGCCTGGCCCATCGAGGGAGCGAGAGAGACCTGTTGGAGTTAGTCGGATTCTGATCTCCCAAACCTTCTCTGCCGGGGTCTTATCCTGTTGAAATGTCACATTCTCTCATGGTTAGTTGTCGGCCATCTGGGACACCCAGATGGATTCAGGAAAGTCCTGCTCCCAGCCATGCCAAGATTCTAGGCGGCTGCGTTTTCCAGATGTTATGTTCCTTGACCACTTCTGGGAATGTGTTTGTGACAGTTATACTGGGCCCTTCCTATGACCCAGAAACATATTCTGACTGGTGGTCTAACCTTATTAAAGGTGGGGAAAGCAACAGATACCGTGTGCATGCTAATAGTGGCTTCCTGAATTAGGTTCGCCAAGGATAGTTGGGGAGTAAGAGTCTATCCTGGAAGCATGACAAAAGGTTTAGTCCATTCTATCCCTCGGGGGTTTTAGGGCTATACAGTCAAATGGTGAAATTCTTAATTGACCAGTGAATCAAGAGGTGATAAATGAGAAAGAGTTAAGGCTGCAGTCTGGCCATGAATGTTTCAAGTGGTGGAGTATGATTACATTGAATCTTAGCTCAAGATTCCCGTTTTGATTCCGTGTCCCTTTAATGTGCCAGTTCTATGAAAATCCTTCAATATTGCATTGTGACATTTTCAGTTGACCCCTAGCATTTTTCTTTGGTGATGGTGGTGTGATACTACTATTTGAGTAGAGTGGTGCTTCCTGACAGCACCCACAAATTTCTTAGCTCTCAGGTTAAGGTGATAAATCTTATGAGGAGTCTCCCATAATTGGAAATAATTCCTCCTCTCTACATGCTAGAAATTTTTCCAACATGTTTTTTCAAACCAAATGTTGTAATTTCTCAAAATTGGAATTTAATGTTTTTGCATTTCATGATACATTGTTCGGGAGAATACAGCCCAGTCATACAGCATTTATGACCATGTGGCCCAGGCTTGAGGGGCTAAGGTGGCCATTCCCTGCTCATCACTTTTGTGTGTTCTGGTTTCTGAGAAGCAAGCCTTTCTCATTTGGAGAGGTGGGGAGGGTCTGTTATGTGATTAAACATGACTAAAGTGAGAATTTCACAAGGATCCTCTCCGAATTGCACACTTGACAACCATTCTTTCATCTTGGACTGTGACTGACATGGGGTATCTGACCAGAAAGTTACAACCAAGCCTGGTCCTGCTCCATTCTGGACAGGAATGGGGAGGGAAGGGCAGAGAGACAGTGAGAGTGCCATAATAACTAACTGTATGTGGCTAGTACTGGTAATATAAGTTTACAGTGGGTAATCAGGTTTACAAAACCTCTTACAGGCGTAGGAAAATAGTAGGTCTTTTATCCTCTTGAACCTGCTCTGTTTATTCAGTGAGATCATGGCTAATCTTTGTCTGATAGCCCTTTATATCTTTGGATAACCACAATCTATATTAGTTTATTGATTTAAAATGAACAGATGGCCTAGTGTTTTTGCAAAAGCAGAAATTGTTGGAGAAACTCAGCAGGTCTGGCAGCAAGTGTGGCAAGAAAAGAGTTAATGTTTCGAGACCAGTCCTCCTCTAGAATGGTGGGATAAACTATTACGCAATCCTACCAATTTAATCTAATGTCAACCAGCAACCCTGAAGATTAATTTAGGAAGCGAAATAACAAACTTTGGCAGATTGGGAAAGCAGTTGGCGCTGAGTCAGCAGGCGTGTTTTCTAACTTCACTTCTGACCTGGATCAATTTCTTAGATAATGCTCTCCAGTAATAGATTCCCCAACCAGGGGAAATAGCTGAATCCATTGCTCCTTAATATCCTGAAAAGCTTGATCAAGTCGATGCTAACCTTCTAAATTCCAGGGAATTCAACTTCAGTTTGTAGACCATAAGGCAGAGAAGCAAAAGCGGGCCATTCAGCCCATCAAGTCTGCTCCATTATTCTAATGAATTCATGGTTAATCTGACAACCCTCAACTCATTTTCCCGCCTTTTACACACAACCATTGATTCCCTTTTACTGACTACAAATCTGTCAGCCTCAGCGCTGGATATACTTAATGCGACAACCTCCACTGCCCTCCGTGGTAAAGAATTCCACGATTCTTTACACTGTGAGGGAACAAATTGGGTAATCCCTCCTCATAATTTAACTCTCCATTGACAATGTTCCATGCATACTGATGTCATGAATCAGCTGTAATCTTTTTTGATTCCAAATATTAAAAGAAATAATGTGAAACTATTTAGCACTTTGACAGTCTCAGCACATCCCAAAATCCTTCACAAACAATTAAGTATGTTTTAAGTGGAAACACGATATTTTACCAATAGTATGTAGGTTCCAGGGTCATTCCTTAGAGGTGATGAAAGGCTATAGATAAATGTTATCTCTGCTTCTGAGTATTTTCACCATTTTTATTTTTGTTTCCAGCACCTGTAGTATTTTACTTTGTGAAATTAGTCACCAATATAGTATAGAAAAGTGGCAGACAATTTTCACATGGCAGGCTGATAATGAGCAAATAATCCGTTTTTTACAATGTTGATTGAGGGACACATGGATACTAGGGATAACTCCCCTGCTCTTCAAAATGTACCGTAGGATCTTTTATGTCCATCTTGGGGAACAAAAAGCTCAACAACTTCTAATAACTCTGCACACTCATACCACTACATTTGATTGTCTGCCAAGACTTTCTGCTACAAGATCTGGAGTGAGTCTTGAAGTTGCAACTTTTTGATTTAGACTATTATGACCCACTGAGGCACCGCAACGATTTGAAATGTTCACAAGAATACCTCAGGATTGAGACTTCTGCCAGAATCTGGGCACCAAGGAAGAACATACAGTCCTTGGAGGAAGTACAACTCGGGTTTACGTGAATGATACCTGAACTTCAAGGGTTAAGTTGTACGGAGAGATTACACAAATTTAGGCATGCTTTCTTGAGAATTTGGAAGGTTTAAGGTGACCTGATCAAAGCCTTCAAGATATTAACAGAAAACGATAAGGTAAATGAAGAGAAACTATTTCCATTCTTTGGGAATTCCAGAATGAAGGGGCACAGATTGATCTTTACAATCAGACCATTCAGCAGAGATACTGGGATCACAGTATTGCTGTGATCTGGGAGTGCATCTGTTTCCTATATATTAATGACTTGGAGGAAGAAAGCGAATGTACTGTAGCCAGACTTGCAGACAACACAAATATAGGTGGAAAGGCAGGTTGCGAAAGGGATACAAACAGTTTACAGAGAGATATTGATAGGTTAAGTGAGTGCAGAAAAGTTGGCAACTGAAGTAGAATGTGGAAAAAGGCAAAGTTGTTAATTTTTGGAAGGGAGAACAAAGAACAGAATACTATTTAAATGGAGGAAAACTGCTGACCGCTGCAACACAAAGGGACTTGGAGGTATTTGTACATGAAACACAGAAAGCTAACACACAGGTACAACAGATAATCTGGAAGATGAATGGAATATTGGCCTTTATTTCAAGGATTAGAGAAGTCTTATTGCAACTGTACAGGGTGCTGGTGAGTCCGTACCGAGCAGTTTTGGTCACCTTATTTCAGGAAAGCTATCATTTCAAGGGATGCAGTTCAGAGAAGGTTTACTCAAATGATCCCTGGTCTGGAGAGATTGTCTTATGAGGAAATAGATTGGGACTCGACTCACAGGAGTTTTGAAGAATGAGAGGAGATCTCATGAAACATTGAGGATTCTTAAGCGATTTAACAGGGTAAATGCTGAAAGAATGTTTCCCCTCATGTGAGAGTCCAAGTTGAAACTTTATTGCTGGAACAGCACAGCAGGTCAGGCAGCATCCAGGGAACAGGAGATTCGACGTTTCGGGCACAGGCCCTTCTTCAGGAATGAGCAGAGAGTGTTCAGCAGGAGAAGATAAAAGGTAGGGAGGAGGGACTTGGAGGAGGGGCGTTGGAAAGAGGTCAAGGTGAGGGTGATAGGTCGGAGTAGGATGGAGGCGGAGAGGTCAAGAAGAAGACTGCAGGTCAGGAAGGCGGTGCTGGGCTGGAGGGATCTGGCTGAGACAAGGTGGGGGGAGGGGGGATGAAGAAACTGGTGAAGTCCAAGTTCATCCCCTGCGGTTGGAGGGTTCCCAGTCGGAAGATAAGACGCTCCTCCTCCGACCGTCGGGTTGTTGTGGTTTGGCGGTGGATGAGTCCAATGACCTGCATATCCTCGGTGGAGTGGGAGGGGGAGTTGAAATGCTGTGCTACAGGTTGGTTGGGTTGGTTCGTCCGGGTGGCCCAGAGGTGCTCTCTGAATCGCTCCGCAAGTAGGCGGCCTGTCTCCCCAATATAGAGGAGGCCAGGACCACAGGGCACAGTCTCTGAATAAAGGGGTGCCAATTTAAGACTGAGATGATGAGGAATTTCTTCTCTGAGGGTTGAGAGTCCTTGGAATTCCTTCCCCCAGAGAGCTGTAAGGGCAGGGTCCTTGCCTATATTTAAGGCTGAGATAGATTCTTGGTCGGACGGTCAAGGGTTACAGGGAATGGGGAGGTAACATGGATGTGAGGAATGTTCGATAAACCATGATTCCTCTTGAAAGGCAGGGCAGGCTTGAGGGGCTGAGGAAGCTACTCCTATTCCTATTTCTTATGGTTAGAAAGCACTTCTACCCCTTAAAGGGTGGGATGCAGAATAAATTGCTGATTTTAAATCTGAGGTAAATAATTTTTTTTTTAAAGATATGAGGAATATGGGCCAAAGGCAGGTATATAGAGTTAGGCCACAGATTGATAGGTTCTTTTACTCTTGAGATTCTTACACCCTAGGTGCAACACACCAACTTCTGTGAATAAGCAGCCAAGTTTATTAAGCACAGTACAGTACAAGCCTTCTGGAGGAACCTTTTAACACCCGCATCGCAGAGGTTACAGGGTCGTGCAAAAGCTCTCTCTGAACAAAAGGAAACGTCTTTCTACAAAACTCTCAATATCACAGTTAGTACTGCCCACAAGACAACCCTCAGCCATCCCCTCATTGTATCTTGAGTAGCATGTGACAATGCGGTGACCAGCCCACCTCCAGAAACAATGTAGAAATCATCCCTTAATGGTCAAATCTGTTGCAGATTGTTTTTGTAACTAGCGGGGAGTAGTTAAATTTCCAACTGCAATGTTGTTATTGGTTTCTGGATGAAAATGTTCATCCCTGAATGGTAAGGAAATGGCTGTGTAAACCTCCCACATTCCACCTATAAGACAAAGACACACCACCTCCCCACCCCGGGGCATTCAATTTCGTGCAGGTCAGTAGAGCAAATCAACTCTTTGAGATCACAGCTGATCTTGAGATATTAATGAGTGGGCTGACTGACCGACCACTCCTCCATGTTCCTAATCTGAATGTTGGGTGATATTTAGCAGATGTGCAGAAGGTGCGATAATTAATTACATGTTACTACCAATTTAGTGCTTATATTGCATAAACCAGACACCATGAAGATAAAAAATGTATGAAGCAAAACAACCGACTCTAGCAGATTGAGAAAGCACGGAAACATACACTTCTGTCCAACTCATCTGGGCCGACCATAATCCCAATCTGCCCATTTGCCAGCATTTGGTTCATATCCTTCTAAATCCTCCCTATTCATCCAAATATCTTTTGAATGTAGTAATTGTACTCACCTGTACCACTTCCTCTTGCAGCTTGTTCCATACACGACCACCCTCTGCATGAAAAAGTTACCCCTCAAGTCCCCTTTTAAATCTTTCCCCTCTCACCTTAAACCTATGGTCTCTAGTTTTGAACTCTCCTACCCTAGGAAAACGACCTTGGCTATTTACCTTATCCATGCCCCTTATGATTTTATTAACCTCGATAATGTCATTTCATCATGTGTGTATGTAGTGGTGAAGAAAATAAACTAACTAAAATCAGCAGTCACACAACACCAAGTTCTAGTCCAACAGCTTTATTTGGAAGCACTAGCTTTTGGAGCGCTGCTCCTTCATCAGGTGTTTGTGGCGTATAAGATTGTAGGACACTTAAGATCTTACACGCCACAACCACCTGATGAAGGAGCAGCGCTCCAAAAGCTAGTGCTTCCAAATAAACCTGTTGGACTATAACCCGGTGTTATGCGATTTTCTTTTAACCTTGAGTATCATGAAGTGATTTTGAGCTAGTGAAGTACACTTGAAGAGTCATCGCCTCCAAAAAATTAAAATCAGCAAAACATGAGAGAGAATTGGGGCATAACCAAGTCTTTCCGTTTGTTTTAAGAAACCGAGAAACTGCAGCAAAAACAGACCATGTGTTCCACTCAGTCCATGTTGCTTATTTTCCAAATGAGCACTTTTGTAATCCTATATCCCTTCATTGTTCTCTGCTTCCTCCAGCTACCTGGCCTATATTTAGATGATGCTACAGCCTTGCTTTTATTGTTGACAGTCCAGAATAGCACAGTGCATTGTAACCACTTAGTGGAATATATTGGAATGCTAAAGTGAACAAGCTGTCAATTGTTTTAATTGTAATGCAGTTTCTTTCCGTTCCTTGCATGCAAGAGGAGAACTGGAAATTGGCACCTCGTTTTCAGAAGGTTGTTCCTGGAGTGGGGAAGATAAGATTCTGATGTGAAACCTGAGAGTTTAAATAGCAAAGCTGGAGGTTCCCTGGGCACAGCCCGTGAACAGCAACGAGAGACCAAGCAGCTGAGTCTCTCTGAGCTCAGGTTACAGTCCCCTGGGATCAGTTTGCAAGACCGACAATCCTCCAGCTTCAAGTGGTGCAGGTTCTGAAAGTCAGTCAATCAGAGACTGTCATCAGTGAATCTCAGCCAACTTCGAATGCCTGACATACTGAAGGCAATTTCCTCTTTTGTACAGCCTTCTATGATCCATTACAGGCAAGTTTTAAATAACTGTGAACTATTCTGTAACTTCGACTTGCAGTCTTGAGTGTGGAGCTGGGTTGGAAAGGTGTGGCAAGGAAATGAAACTTTTAAAATTTTATTGGCTGCTAGATTTCATGCACAATTGCGATGGCTCTTCAAGTGTACTTCACGAGCTCAAAATCACTTCACGACACTGAAGGTTGTGAAAGGTATTGTATCGATGCAAGTAACATGAGAAAATTATTCATGGGTTGTGGGCATCACTGGCTTACGTTTACTGTCTCTGAAACCAACACACCATATGCCTTCTTAACAGCCCTAACAACTTTCGAGGGATCTATGGACATGGACCCCAAGATCCCTCTGTTCCTCCACACTGCCAAGAATCCTGCCTTTTTATGCTGTATTCTGCATTCAAATTTGACCTTCCAAAGTGAATCACTTCATACTTTTCCAGGTTGAACTCCATCTGCCACTTCTCAACCCAGTCCTGCATCCTGTCAATATCCTGTTCCAACCTACAACAGCCCCCCACACTACCCACAACTCCACCAACTTCTGTGCCATTGGCAAACTTACTAACCCACCCACCCACCCTTCCACTTCCTCATCCAAATCATTTTTATAAATCACAAAGAGCAGAGGTCCTCTAACAGCACTGGTCACCGAGCTCCAGGCTGGATACTTTCCATCTACCACCACCCCATGAATTCTATGGGCCAGCCAATTAAGAAAGATTCCAGTATGCCCAGAAACCAAGGAAACTATTATTGAATCAGAGACATCGCTCCCTAATTAACATAAATTAAATAATTATAAAGAAAAAGAATACAGATTCTGATAGTAACAAATTTATGACCCAGATGTTTCCATCCTGGCCAAGGATGGGGGCGTTGGGGTTAAGAACATTTGCAGATACCTTAACAAAGTTTCTGTAGGTTTCTTTATTCAAGAACCATTCTTAGAGATAACAAAATTGGCAGTGTCATTCCACTATTTAAGGAAGGTGAAGGAGAGAGACAGAAAGGAAAGTTAGGGGATTATAAACCAGTTAATATAATATCTGTTGTCAGGCAATTACTAGAATTTGTCACTTAAGGACAGGGTGATTAAATAAATATCATGAACAGTTTCAGTTGATCAGTGACAGCCAACATAGATTATGGGGAAGTCATGCCTGATGAATCTGAAATTTTTTGAAGAGTTGAATAAAGTAGTGGATGTGTTTATTAAAATGACTTTTTGAGCTTCCAGAGTACTTGATAAAGTACCTCATAAAAGACTGTTAGTTAAAGTTTAAGCTCTTGAAATTTTGAGATGAATTATTGATCTGTTTAGGAAATTGGCTGAGTGGCAGGTATCTGACAATAGGGATAATGGACAGGTACAATCATTGACAACATATTACTAGCGGTGTCCCAAATTCCTGAAGCTTTAAATATTTACTGGATTTATTAATGATTTAGATGACTGACAGGGAGGCTCATCCAAAATTGCTGATAACAGTAGCTTTGTACCAATAAATACAAGTGTAATATTACAAAGAGCTGGTAGATTCAGAGCATGAGTGAAACTGTAGCAAATGGATTTCATCCACTTTGAGTCTAAATAGGTTATAACAAGTGAATTTTCAAATGGTGTTAAGGGAGAACAGTAAAAGATAAAGTACCTTTAAATTTTATAATTGTTTGAACATTTCCCCTTGCAACTTTTATTCAGTGGTGCACTAAACCTCAATGTTCCCTCCTGTCTCACTCTGCATCTTTACCCTATGCTGCACTAAAGTCTTGAATTCTTGTTTTAGATTTATACACTTTCCCTCACTTGAACAACCCTCACACTTTTAGTTGAGATATAGACCAGTTGAGATATATGCCATTACTGTATGATACTTTTCTGTACCAATTCATGACATTTCAATGATCTATATACGTGGGCCATCAAATCATAAAATCATAGAGATGTACAGCATGAAAACAGACCCTTCGGTCCCACCCGTCCATGCCAACCAGATATCCTAAATTAATCTTGTCCTATTTGCCAGCACTTGGCCCATATTTCTCTAAACCCTTCCTATTCATATATCCATCTGGATGCCTTTTAAATGTTGTAATTGTACCAGCCTCCATCACTTCCTCTGGCAGCTCATTCCATACATGTACCACCGTCTGTATGAAAAAGTTGCCCCTTAGGTCCCTTTTATATCTTTCCCCTCTCACCCTCTAGTTCTGGACTCCCACACCTCAGGGAAAATACCTTGTCTATTTATCCTATCCATGCCCCTCATGATTTTATAAACCTCTATAAAGGTCACCACTCATCCTCTGACGCTCCAGGGAAAACAGCCCCAGTCTATTCAACCTCTCCCTATAGCTCAAACAACCAACCTGGGCATTATCCTTGTAGATCTTTTCTGAACCATTTCAAGAACACCCGTTCACAAACGCCCTTTCAGAAAAGATTGACAAGGATGGTGCTAGGGTTAGAAGGTTTGAGCTATAGGGAGAGGCTGAATAGACTGGGGCTGTTTTCCCTGGAGCGTTGGATGCTGAGAGGTGACCTTATAGAGGCTTATAAAATCATGACGGGCATGGATAGGGTAAATAGACAAGGACTTTTCCCTGGCATGGAGGAGTCCAGAACTAGAAGGTATAGGTTTAGAGTGAGAGGGGAAAGATTTAAAAGGGACCTAAGCGGCAACTTTTTCACACAGAGGGTGGTACATGTATGGAATGAGCTACCAGAGGAAGTGATGGAGGCTGGTACAATTACAACATTTAAAAAGCATCTGGATGGGTATATGGATAGGAAGGGTTTGTAACGATATGGACCAAGTGCTGTCAAATGGGACTAATTCACGTTGGCATGGACGTGTTGGACTGAAGGGTCTGTTTCCATGCTGTACATTTTGATGATACTATGACTTGATGACCCAGTTATACAGATTATTGAAATGTCATGAATTGGTACAGAAAAGTGTCACTGAGTACTGGTCTGTATCTCTACTAAACATGCAAGGATTGTTCAAGGGAGGCGAAATGTATAAATCTAAAGCAGGAATTCAAGACTACAGTGCAGCATAGGGTAAGGGTGCAGAGTGTGACTGGAAGGAACATTGAGGTTTAGTGCACCAGTAGCAAGGGAAATTGTTCAAACAATTATAAAAATTAAAGGTACTTTATCTGAGTGCACTAAGCATTTGTGGGAAGATTAATGGTACAAATTGAGATAAGTGGATTTGATCTAATAGCCATTGCAAAGATATGGTTGCATGGTAAACAAAATTGGGAATTAAATTTCCAACGTACTTTTATGTTTTGAGGAGATGGGGCATCCCTGAAAATTCAGGATGACACGGGGGTCGTAGTGAAAGAAAAGGCCTTGACTCAGTAGGGAATGGGATTGCATGGGGAGAGGTGAGAAGTAACAAGATGAGAAGACATTGTCTGGAGTTGTTTGTCTTTTGCCTAACAGTGGTTATACTATTAGGCAAAGAATTAAGCGAAAAATCAGAACACTTTGTAGCAAAGGCAATGCAGTTTTGTGGGGGATGGCAACCTTCATGAGACTGTACAAGTGAAATGACAAAAGTGTTTTGGAGGCTACTTTTAATGGACTGTATTCAAAAATGCTGTTCCGTGGATTCACCTAGGGAAAAGGCAATTTTAGATTTTCCTTTTGTGTAAAAAGACAAGACAGATTAGTAATATCATTGTGGTGTCTGAAGATTACTTTATAATGTGGCAATTATGCCCATCCTTGGAGCCAACAATAATTACAATCTTGGATGAGACTGTAGGTCTCAAGTAGCACAATCTCTTGTGCGTGTGGTGCAGATTTCAAGCTAGTAGATTTGAGAATTTGTTCTTTCTGTCAGTTGATGTAATTTTCAGAGAACAACAATTGCATATATTTCACCTCCTCACCTGACAACTCACCAGTGTCCAAATTAATTGCTATTCATATCTGAGTTTAGCTAGCATTGTTGGTTTACTCATCAACTGTGACAAGCATCACCGCTGAGCTGCAGAATCATAGAATTTACATGACAATTGGGAAGAATGCTTTTCCCTGAGCGCACTCCAGCTGACATCAGTTAATTCAGCACTCACCAGACATGGAATCTAGGGATTTACCTATCCACTGGTTTATTGCCACATCATATCACACTCTCAGAAATTGGAGTAGCTAAGTATTTTGTAAAGTGCTTTTAGCTGAGATTTAATTTCCAGCACAGATTATAACCACACGTGAGTTGAAACTGAAACATGAACTGGCTTTTCAGCATCTTTTTGATTCTTTATGTAGAAGGGCGGCACGGTGGCACAGTGGTTAGCACTGCTGCCTCACAGCGCCAGAGACCCGGGTTCAATTCCCGCCTCAGGCGACTGACTGTGTGGAGTTTGCACGTTCTCCCCGTGTCTGCGTGGGTTTCCTCCGGGTGCTCCGGTTTCCTCCCACAGTCACAAAGATGTGCAGGGCCAGGTGAATTGGCCATACTAAATTGCCCGTAGTGTTAGGTAAGGGGTAAATGTAGGGGTATGGGTGGGTTTCGCTTCGGCGGGTCGGTGTGGACTTGTTGGGCCGAAGGGCCTGTTTCCACGCTGTAATGTAATCTAATCTAAAAAAGGAGTCTTTCACTTCCTTTGTATACACAACCTCACTCATTCAAGTTCTCTTCCTTACTCTGTCCCTCAATCTCCCCTTCCTCAATGTTTTGCTTTTTTTTCTGTGTCGCCGCATCTGTCCTAAATGGTCTATTTTGTATCCTCATACTGTGACCCCTTCCTATTCCTATCCAGCATCCATCCTGTGTTTACCCTGTCTAGTCCTATTAGAATTTTATGAGAGAATCCCCTCGTTCTTCTAAAATCCATCAAATGCAGCCCAAATTGATCCAGTCCTCCATGAAGGAGATCAGAACTGTTCACAATACTCCGCACATGGCCTCACCAAGGCCCCATCCAATTGCAGCAAGACATTCCTGCTCTTGTACTCTAATCCTCTCACACTAAAGGCCAACATACCATTTGCTGCCTTCACTGTCTGCTGTACCTGCATGCTTGCTTTCAGCAACTGGTATGCAAGGACACCCAGATCTCACTGCACCTCCCCCTTTCCCACATTTGTATCTCATCAGCCATGTATTTTCCCACTCACTCAACTTGTCCAAATCATACTTAACCATCTCTGTGTCCTTCCCCTGGCGTACCGTCTCACCCAGCTCTAAATTGTCTGCCAACTTGAAGATATTATTTGTCTAAATCATTAATATATGATATAAATATCTGGGATTCCAAGCACTGATCCCTGTGGTGCCCTAATAGTCACTGCCTGCCATTTGTTTCCATCTGCCAACCAGTACACTACCCCCAATCCCAGACACTTTAATTTTACATGCTAAGTTTTATTTTAAGACCTTATCAAATGCCTTCTGAAAATCTAAGTAAACCACATCCACTGGATCCCCCTTATCAGCTGTACTAGTTACATCTTTTCAAAATTCCAATAGATTTGTCAAGCATAATTTCCTTTTGGAAATCCATGCTGACTCTGTCCAATCTCTCAGATGGGGATGGAGGCAGTGAAGAATGCAGGGAAAGTAATTTATGTTGTAATGATCATGAGCATAAAAGCCTATTTAACGTGTAAGAGTGGGGTATTTTCCTTCCTTCATTTTGGTTCTAACTTGGAAATGTGACCTCACTACATATGAAGCCAGTTCACACTAAACCCAGTATTAGAACCCTCACTGAATTTTTGTTATGCTATTATCAATGTTGAATTGTGAGCTTGAAATGACTGGTGGACTTTGAGACAGCTTGTGGTAAAGGAAAAGAACAAACTAAACAAGCCTTGCTTATTTCTGAGGCCAGGCCTAGTGGCTAATTGCAGACTAAACTTTGGTGAGAAAGGTTCTAACAGACACAAGGAAGAGCATTGTGTTCAAACAGATAGCTGAATTTGGCCATTAATGTGATCATAACTGGGAATTGGTTCCAGCAAGTCTGGAAGAGACTCTATGTTCAAGCAGATGACAGTTGTTGAATGGTAACTGAGGCCACAAAAGAGTTGATCAATCTATCAGGGCAGAAGCAGAATTAAAGTTGATTTTTGATCTATTTGTTTTGGGGATATAGTTCTGAGCTGCAAATCAGACAGCATGAAAATTTGAAAGCTCTCTACCTAATCTGCTACACAAAGATTCTGGAATCTGCAAGAGTAGAAAACTGAGTTATAAGTTCTGCTGCCTTTGCCTGGGTGAACTGAGAAGATGACCTTGATTAAGGTTTCAGGAAAAACTGCTAAGGACTTCACATTTAAGATTGCAAAACGATGCATGGTGAAATCTGGCCTGTTTTATTACTTATCCTTAACTGTGTGTGTTTGTCTGTCTTTTGTGTAAATGGCAGCTGAAAACAAATGTTTCAGGTTTACAGGACAGGCCTTAATCTGCTTATTGTATTATTTAATTTTATGTCTGATGAAGCAATAGTGCATTTAATAAATGGTAACAGTATGTTCAACTCTTGTGTATAACATAAAACTAGTATCTGGAAATTAAACATTCACAAAGCCTGGAATTGATTATTCAAAAAGAAGGTTAGGGACCACTTATTTGGGAGTCTTCGGTTTAATCTCAGTGTTGTGAATGCAGAAGTAGAAAGGCTGTCTATTTCCATGTCGTAGCACCAGACTCCTTACAATTGCCTTGTATGGCTTTTGTCATCAAGACTTGAGTTTCTAAACTGTTTTTATTTGTTTAATTTTCTGGCTGTGTGAACCTCTGCAGCTCTTCAGGACCTGTGCCTACAGTACCTCAGAAACCATTAGTCATACCATCTATTTCCCCATCAGGAGCCTCCCATTCAGCACTGTAATTAGATTTCCACATGCATATGATTGATGTGTGAAACATTAAACTGTGATTTGGTGAATTGTGAGGTTCAGATCAATCCTTCAAACTTGATGGTATTTGGAGTGAATGTTGAAATGAGACTGCTTTCCTTTTGCTGAGAATGATTTCAGGTATCAGATCCTCTGTATTGCTGTGGACTAATATTATGATAGGATTAGGTCAAAACCCAATTCCACAAGAATGAAAAGTGTTGAGATTTTCATACCGTATTTTCCCTTGGGGCAGTAGTGTAGCTGGCTAGACTACTATTTATGGCTTATCCCTGGCTTCCTGGAGAAGATTGTGAAGGGCTGCCTCTTCTTGCTGCAGTCTGTGATGAGGTGAGGGAGAGAATTCCAGACTTTTGATCTAAAGGACAATGAAGAGACCTGGGGAGACTTACCAGGATGTTGCCCGGGCTGGAGAGTTTCAGTTATGAAGAGGGATTGGACAGACTGGGGGTTGTTTTCCTTAGCCCCCTTCAGCCTTCTCTGCTCTATCACTGAGATGTATTTAAATTTGAGGGGCACAGCTAGAAAGGAATTCTTCCACTTGGTTTACCCCAGTGACCAGGGGGCATAGACTTGAGGTAAGGGGCAGAAGATTTAGAGGGAATATGAGGAAAAATATTTTCACCTTTTTTAGGTGGTGGCAATCTGGAACTCAACTGCTGTAAGGGTGGAGGAGGCAGGAACCCTTATACCATTTAAGAAGTATTTAGATATGCACTGTGATGCCAAAGCAGTCAAGACCATGGGACAAATGTGAGAGGATGGGATTAGAATAGTTACATGTTTTTGACTGGTGCAGATTTAATGGGCTATATAGGGCCTTGATTCTGTGCTGTAGACTTCTATTACTCGAGTTCCATATCCAGTTAATGCAGAATATGGAGGTCTGAGCATTGCTGTTTTTGTTTCTCTCCAGCAGTAGAGGACACAAAGGGGATTACAGTTGAAGTATTCTTAATGAGTTGCTATGGTGCATCATATAGAAACTGCAGCCAAAGTGTGATCATGGAGTTAGATAGGGAACCCTGTGTTTCTCTCCGTTTAAAAAGTGATAACCTTGTACTTGCACCAAAGCTTGATGCAATGGCATTGTGGTGGATTGAGATTGGACATTGGAATTCTATGTTTGTATCATGCTTTGATAACTATGGACAGACAGCATCAAAGTAAACTATGGTGGGTCATTAGAACAACTTGACCTGCTTTTAATATCACTGTGACTGTGGTCAGAAGATAGCAAATATCACGTGAATTATTGTTACTGAGTGTCTGCCAACAACAATGATAAATCTTTTTACTTGTCAGCACTTTGGCCTAGTTAGAATCTCTGAGATGTGATTAATAGAGGTAGAAAAAGGTTAGTCTGTTGAACCTGCTCCACTACAATCATAGCTTCAACTCAATTTTCTTACCCGTTCACCTTATTCCTTGGTTTCCTCTGATCAAAGATCTGTCTACCTGTATTCCAGTTTTCAATGTAGTCAGTGTTGAAGCATCTGTGACCCTCTTTTTTTGGAGTAATAGACATTTGCTAAGATTCACAACTCCTTTGAAGAAATTTATCCTCGTCCCGTCCCGTCCCGTCCCGTCCCGTCCCGTCCCGTCCCGTCCCGTCCCGTCCCGTCCCGTCCCGTCCCGTCCCGTCCCGTCCCCCATTTATCCTGACTTGCCCCCTTTTATCCTAGATTCCTCAACCAGCAGAAACCACCTCTCAGTACCTACCTTGTCTAATTCCATCAGAATCGGACAATATTTCAATGACATTCCCTCTCTATTTATCTCCAGGGAGTGTGGATTCCATTTACTTAGCCTCCCATCACAGGGTGACCCTGTCATCTCAGGAACTGATTTTAGTGAACCTTCACCATGCTGCCTTAAGTGCAAGTCGAGAGTGTGTTGCTGGAAAAGCACAGCAGCTCAGGCAGCATCCGAGGAGCAGGAGAATCAACGTTTTGAGCAAGAGCCCTTCAGGATTCCTGATGAAGAGCAAATGCTCAAAACCTTCATTCTCTGCTCCTCGGATGCTGCCTGACCGGCTGTGCTTTTCCAGCACCCACTCTCGACTCTGATCTCCAGCATCTGCAGTCCTCGCTTTCTTCCTGCCTTAAATATAAGTCTACTCTGGAGATCCAGGGGTATCTCATGTTTAGGAGATCTGTTTAAAGAAGGGGTCCTGATGTCTTTTGAACAGCTGCGTCAGAAATTTGGATTACCTAATGGATACCTCTTTCGATTCTTCCAAATTCGAGACTACATACAGAAGAAGACTACGTTATTAGATAGTCTTTATAAATCAGATAGAGAATGTAGAGTGCTATGGCCATTGGGGGTATCTTCCATCAATACTATTTATCATTTATTACATGATGAGGTATCGGGAGATATGGACAATCTGCTTAAAACATGGGATCAGGATTTGGGACTAGAAATCTCTATAGAAACACGGAATGACATTTGGGAAAACGCCAGAAGAATCACCATCTGCAACAGAACTCAGGCCATTCAGTTGAAGATACTTCATAGGGCCCATATAGCACCGGACCGATTGGCAAAATTTAAGGCAGGAGCATCTCCAATGTGTCCCAAATGTAAAATAGAGGTGAGCACTCTTGTACATTGCTTATGATCTGTCGTAAGATCCATAGATATTGGACTAAAGTAGCAAGCGCTCTGACAGAAATCTTAGGAACGGAAATTAGAGTGGACCCTGTATCTCTCCTTTTGGGCTTTTCGAACTTACCCTCCCTGGAAGAGATTATTTTCTATTCTCTCTTTCTGTGCAAGGCAAAATATTTTGGTAAACTGGGTGGCTGAGGGCCCCCCTGGACTTTCAAATTGGCACAGATTAATTATGGAATGTATTCCCCTTGACTTCCTTACAAATATGGTGCGCCAAAAGACCGCATTATTCCATAAAATATGGCAGCCCTTCTTGAATTATATAAATACAGATATTTCGGCCATCCTAACAAGGGCTTTTATTTAATTGAGATGGTGAACCTGGCTGGTCCGGGGCCCCAGAGGAATCCTGCATGAGTATGAGTTTTGTTACGATTTGATGTTAATATATTCCGAGCATGTATCTCACTACCCAATTTCTGTCGGTTTTTTAAAATCTTATTTGAATAATGTAAGAGACTTAATTATACACTCTGGTTAGTTGTAGGTTAGATTAGTAGTTAGTTAAGTTTTTTTTTTTCTTGTTATTTTTCTTTTGTTAAATTTTGGTTATTATTTATTTAAGATTTAATTGTATATCAATGTTGATACTTGTTTTTTTATATTTTGTAAACTTGTAAAAATATGTTAAATTTTCAATAAAAATATCTATTAAAAAAACAAGTCTAATCTTTCTCAAAATTGTGCACAGTACTCCAAGTGTGGTCTCTCTATGACCCAATTCAGTTGTAGCAAGACTTAATCCTTGAGCACCAACTCCCTTGCAATAAATGCTTGTTGTCTTTTTTGTATTCATGGGATCTGGGCATTGCTGACTGGGACTGCATTTATTGCCCACCCTCAGGTGCCCTTGAGAAGCTGTCGATGAGTTGCCTTCTGAAGCACTGAGGTCCATTTGATATGGGTATATCCACAATGCTGTTGGGCAAGGAGTTTCAAGATTTTGACTAATCAAAAGTGATATATTTCCAAGTCAGGTTGATTTCATGTCTTGGAGGGGAACATGCAGGGGTGGTTTTCATATATATCTGCTACCCTTGTCCTTGTAGATGGCAATGGTGTGGGTTTAGAAGGTGCTGTCTCAGTGCATCTTGTGAATAGTACACACTTCTGCCACATTCGCTCCTTCCTCCACCACTAACACTCAGTGGCAGCAGTCAAGCAGGCTGCGTTGTCTTGGGTGGTGCCCAGCTTCTTGAGTGTTATTGCAGCTGCACTAATTCAGGCAAGTAGGGAGTATTTATAGAATTTTATAAAATCATCATGAGAGGTTTAGACAAGGTGATTAACCAGGGTATTTTTTTCCCCCAGGGACTCCAAAACTAGAGGGCATGGGTTTAAGGTGAAAGGGGATAGATTTAAAAGGGATCTGAAGGGGAAACCTTTTCACGCAGAGGGTGGTGTATGTATGGAACAACCTGCCAGAGGAAGTGGTAGAGCCAGGGACAATTAGAATATTTAAAAGACATGAACGGTTGGCAGGAATGGTTTAGAGGGATATGGACCAAACTCAGGCAAATGGGACTACTCAAGTTTTGGGAAACCAAAGGGTCTGTTTCAATGCTGTATGACTCTATGACTTTCTATGACTGAGTATTCCATCACACTTGTGCTTATAGATGGTGACCAGCCCTTGAGGAGTTGGGAGGTGAGTTACTCACTGCAAAATTCCTACCCACTGATTTGCTGTTGTAACCACCATACTCAGATTGTCAGTTCAGTTTTGGGTCAATGGTAACTCTCAGAATGTTGAGAGTGGGGGACTCAGTGATGGTAATGCCATTGAATGTTGAGATGATTCTTTAGATTCTCTGGGAACTGTCATTTGCCCGGCATTTGTATGGTGCAGATGTCACTTGCCACATCTCAGCCTAAGTCTGGACACTGTCCAATGGAAAATAGACTACTTTCTGTATCTGAAAATGGTGCTGAACATTATGCAATCATTAGTAAACATCCCCACTCCTGATCTAATGCTGGTGTTAGAGTCCTCACTGACAATATATTGTTTTCATTTTAGTTGTATTTTATTCCTTTTCACCAATTATGATTTGGAGCTGTGCATAGGAACCACAAGCTAAAGATGACTTTTGGACTGTGGGTAACTGCTTGTGTTAAAAGGAAAACAGATCAAACAAGTTTTTGGTTATTCATGAGGCCAGACCTGGAAGTTACTTGCAGGGTGTTGTTTGATCTAGACACTTGGTAAATGGGGAAGAGCGTTATGTTTAAACAGACAGCAAAGAATGGGTATTAACAAAGGTCAGAATCTGAGAATTGGTTCCAGCGAGTCAGGAAAAAGACCTGCTCAAGCAGGTGACAGTTATCGGATGGTGGTTACTGGCTTTCACTGAGGAGATGTTAGTCTGTCAAAAAGTGGTCAGTTGAATAGGGTTTTAGACTCTGATTTCTGTGAAAAGTAATGTGGCTGATGATAATACAGCATCAAGATTTGAAAACTCACTGTCTAACCTCCCACGAGCAGCTCCCAATCTTCCATTTCTGAACTTGTAAGTTTCATTGCTGTTATCTGAGTGAACTGAAAACATGATCCTGATCAACAACTTCAGAAAATCAGCCAAGGAACCATCATCTTTGCCTGTGGAACAATACATCATGAAAACCACTTCAAGAGTTTGACCAGTTTTTGTTAATTTCTTTTATTTATCCCGAAAGTGTGTCTGCCTGTGTGTCTTTTGCACGAATGGGACTGAAGCAAAGATTTTTGGGTTTATAGCATAGACCAATTAAATTACATCATTTAATTTTCTTCTGCTAATCTTCCTATATTGTTAATAAATTGCTCAGTCTTTTATTTAAGATTCAAACGGTCTGGAATTGATTATCCACTGAGCCTGTGACTGGTTATTCACATGTCTGGTTAGGAACCATTGAGGTTAATTTTGAGGGACTTTGACAGTTTAAATTTTACGATGTTATGAATGCAGAGATTGTAAGACTGATTCGGCTGTCCGTCTCAGTGTCCTAACAACGGAGGGAAGGTTGTTAATGGAGCAGCTGAAGACGGTTGGGCCATGGTCACTAACCTAAAGAACTCTCAGCTTGCATTCCCACCTTTTTGTATTATCATCAAATGTAATTACTATGAAGCATAATGCTACAAATATTGGAAATCTGAAGGAAGAAAACTTCAGGAAATACTCTGCTGATCTGGCCACATCTGTCGTGAGCAAAACTGCGTTAACATTTTGAGGTCAGATAAATTCAACTTCGTAAGAACAGTCTTATTCGACTGAGTGCATTAACTCTGTCTTCCTGTTCACAGATGCATTCACATCTGTTAAATACATTGCAATAATATCGATTTGGGAAGAAGTGAAACCCCTGTGCAGGGTGTCACCAGAGTTCAACAGATTATGAAATAAAATAGTGTTTTGTGTCTTGCAGGTTTGTGACGTCTCAGCGAAACCCAGTCAAAGACCCTATGGTCCTGTGGCTGAACGGTGGGCCTGGGTG
Source organism: Chiloscyllium plagiosum (assembly GCF_037043375.1). Taxonomy (NCBI): domain Eukaryota; kingdom Metazoa; phylum Chordata; class Chondrichthyes; order Orectolobiformes; family Hemiscylliidae; genus Chiloscyllium; species Chiloscyllium plagiosum. The sequence continues at coordinate 74,625,835 of NW_028270155.1, forward strand.
CAGTTCCTTAGATGGATTCCTCTCTGAAAATGGACCTCTGCACGTAAGTATTTCTTTTACTGGAGGGTGAGGATTGAGATTCAGTGATGAATAATCTCAGGCAGAACAACAGCTTTAACTCTCGCTTAAGTTCCTGGTTCTGTCTTGACCTAGTGCCCAACCTACCAACCTCCCCCCACCCCGTTCACCTCCCTGGGTACAAATTAGAGGTGAAAGTGCAATCTTCTGGTTAGTCTAGTTCACTGCCATCCAGGATTGTGCATCCAGGAGCCAGATGTAGTTCATGGGGTTAAAGGAATTAAGGGGTATAGGGTGGAAGTGGGAAAGCTGACTGAGTTGGATGATCATATTGAATGGCGGACCAGGCTCAAAGGGCTGAATGGCCTCCTGCTCCTGTTTTCTATGTTTTATTTATACACGGCCATGGGGAAAGTGAGAATGGTGTTTTGGTATGAGGTGTGGGAACGTGCACGGATGATGAAAGAGATGAGAGGAGGACACACAGCTGCTGAAAATTCCTTCTGGCCTTTCTAGGTATGGAATAGAGCTGAAATCTAGGCTCCGCAGAGTCCGTGAGCTACAGTGGCCAACAGTGAGGTGCCTCTCAGTTTGACACCAAGAAAATGATTTTTTTATTGGTCAGTGAGAAAGTTCGACTACTAAAATAAAATGTTGGAGAAGTGGGGTGCACAAGAGGTAGTGTGAGATCCTGGAGTGCTCCTACGGTATGTGGAGACCTATAGATGTTTGTGAGTAGATGTAAGGGGTGTTGGGCAGTATGGAGTTTAAGGGTCCAGGCTGTTAGTTGCATTCATTTTTGAGGTTCAATATAGAAAAAGAGAAATTGTTGGAAAACACAGCAGGTCTTGCAGTGTCTGTGGAGGTATCGTCCCAGTCTTCACCCCCCCCCCCCCCCCCCCGAGTCAAAGTAAAACACTCAGAGACACAGTATAGTTTTACTTCCTTCATCTTTATTCTGGGCCCCGGAGGGAGAGAGAACAATTGCCCATGTGCACAGAGACATCAGTTCTCAGCCTCTGGAACAGCAGAGGAGCATCCAGATAGGGCAAGATACCTATTGATCAGGTGACCATTACAATCAGCAATCAGTGTCAATAGTAAAGATTAAGCTATCTGTTGTTAAACAAAGCATGTTCTTAACCTTGTTAACTGGCTTCACATAATGAATGCTTTTCACCTTGTTAAACTGACTTTATATACTGAATTCTTCTTCTTGTTAAATGGCTGTACATAATGAATGCTTTTCCACCTTGTTAGCCCATTACCCTTGCCTCCAGCACCCCATTGTTTACATTGCAAGTCCTTACCTGATCAGAGTCATGCTTAGCTGAACCTTTGTTTCACAAAGCTCAAAACGTAACTCTTTCCTTACCTGCTCATACCTTATACACATTCTCATTCCTGCCTTTTATATTTTCATGGTAACCACCTAGATGGCACTACCAGCTTTCATAAGACTCTGACAGCCAGTTTTTAAGCAAGCTATTAACATACAGTATACAATTATTATAATACCAAAAATTACTAGTCCGTTACAGTAAATAGAATTTGAAGAATCCTCCCGTGTGGGGAAAAAACATTCACCAGTAAAGTTCTTAAATCCACAATGCTTCGTGACCATTCCATTCCCTCCAAGTCACATGGAAATGAGCCAGTTCTCCAAAATCTCCTTCAGTAAAGACCAACCTGAAAACAAAATTCAGTCTGTCCTTCTGTGTCAATCCATGGGGAAATCTGAATTCTTCGATTAGGGCAGTTAAATACTTAACAAAACTGATGAGGCTTCCGTCCTTGCAGAGATGCTCCAGATAGAGAATACTAGCGCAGCAGCAGGCGCGGTAAACGCAGCATTCTTTGCTGCTTTAGCTCCCACTCTGCTGTTAAATGGAACAAAACCAACTGGCTGGTTTGATGTTAGCTTGATCAGTGAACCATCATATCCCTTAAATGGTCAAAAGGTGAGGTAAAGCTCACGTAGTTTAATGTCCGTATGAAGGCTACTGACAAAAAGCGTACCGACCTCCTCTTCACTGTTAACTACTTCATTTTTCATGCTCATGACTGGAGAGCTGATTGAATCCGTTGGATCAGGTTATGGAGGGGCGGGCAGTGGTCCAAAGGCGTGCTTTACCTGTGAATGGAGAAGGTCTAGAGGCGATGTTAGCTACTGGAAGTATCTTTGCATTTCCTCTCTCATTCCTTCCTTACCAAGGTATGAAGACAGTCACACACTTAACTACACTAGTCATGATTTGGAGATGCTGGTGTTGGACTGGGGTGTACAAAGTTAAAAATCACACAATACCGGGTTATAGTCCAACAGGTTTAATTGGAAGCACTAGCTTTCGGAGCGCCGCTCCTTCATCAGGTGATAGTGGAGGACACGATTGTAAGACACAGAATTTATAGCTATAAATTCTGTGTCTTACAATCGTGTCCTCCACTATCACCTGATGAAGGAGCGGCGCTCCGAAAGCTAGTGCTTCCAATTAAACCTGTTGGACTATAACCCGGTATTGTGTGATTTTTTTTTAACTACACTAAGTTGCCTGTTTCAACCTTATGTGAATTCTTAAAGCCTGTTACTCTGTTCACTATTTATAACGTTTTCAATTTTTATACAATTCATAAACTTTTAAATTGTACTGCCTAAACAATTCAGTCAATTATAAACAACGATCAATGGTCCTAAAATCAAACCCTCAGGTACCTCGTTCAGGTTATTCAAAAATTATTTTCCTTTCACAAATTCAAACTTGGCTAATGTGAAATTCAGGAAATGTATTTCAAAAGTCTGGAACAGTAAGGAAACAACGATGTGTCCTGGACTTTAACAATTGAAGAGGCAGTTTCAGTTCAGATTTAAATCGCAAATATTCATGGGAAACAAATGCTGAATATTTTAAAATATGCTTTCCAAACAAAACTTCCCAAATAAAACAGTCAGAATTACAGTGACAACTTTGGTAGGGATCAACATTTTTTTTGAATTTGCTATATGAAGGGAGCCATTGAAGTCTCAGCAATAACGAACAGAACTGAAACAGCTCAGCCTCAAGTTCTAATATTCTCTAGAAAATCTTAACATAACATCAAGCTCAAAATGCACTTTTCCTTTGGTGAACACTCTGTATTAAAACACAGCAGCAAAGATATTATGATAGAATACTCTCGTCTGGCTATAGCTTGACCACTGACCCAAATGGGTTTTTCTTTTAAAACAGGTATTGTAGAATTTGAAACAAATCAGGGACTCAAGGCACTCAATCAATGTGTTTTAGGGTTACAAGTTCGATAATTTTAAAAAGGACATAATGTTGTACAATTTCAACATAAAAACAAAATCTGCCCCATTACGTAGTCCACAAAACAAACTGTATGGAAATCCTGATTCAAACAAGACAAAACAGTTACTTAAAAGGATTTTCTAAGCCAGTATTTTAACAAACCAAAATTTTTAAACATCAAACACTCCCAGCATGGCACAACTTAGATTGAAACTTTCCTTTTTCAACCCAAGTATTAGTACAACCTTAATTTCAGCATTTCTCATTTTTATTTATTTATTTTTTCATTCTCTCACCGAAATTATACTTCTAAAAAGAGAAAGTCCTCGCAGCAGACCACATAGTGCTGCAGTCCAAGCCACACTCTTTCCCCAGAAGAAACATTCGCAGTGCCTCAAATTTTGCCACAAGGAGACTTTAATCCCTTTCTCACTTTACTCCTCATGGGGGCTCGAACCTCAATTAAACAGAGAACTTGAATCCCACTTAAACACAGAGCGCTCAAATCTTAATTAGACACAGTGATATGAATCTCAATACAGCGCAGAGGACCTGAACCTCAATAAAACCCAGGGGACTCTAACCCCAATACAGTGCAGAGGACTCGAACCTGAAATTAACCCACCCAGGGGACTTTAACCCCATTACAGCACAGAGGACTTGAACCCAGGAAACTCTAACCCCAATTAACCCAATATAGCACAGAGGACTTGAACCCAGGAAACTCTAACCCCAATTAACCCAATATAGCACAGAGGACTTGAAACTCTGTTTGTCAGTGTGTTTGCGAAACTGTTTCTCTCAACTGAACTAATTATTGTTCGAGGAGTCTGTAGAATAGAGCACAATCGAGTGAGGGGACCATTTTTGACACACCTGAATATCACGAGGGACCAGGGTTTAAAATCTTACCTTACCATAAGAGCTATCTATAATAGAAAAGTTGAGATTCTGAGGAAAGAATATAGGAAGCTAGGCAGGAATTTAAAAAGTAGGTCCTTGAGGGTAGTAATATCTGGATTACTCCCAGTGCCACGAGCTAGTGAGGGTAGGAATGGAGGATAGAGCAGATGAATGCCTGGCTGAGGAGCTGGTGCAGGAGAGAAGGATTCACACTTTTGGATCTTTGGAATCTCTCCTTGGGTCGAAGTGACTTGTATAAGAAGGACGGATCTCGCCTGAATTGGAAGGGGACTAATATGTTGGCAGGGAGATTTGCTAGACCTGCTTTAAACGAGTAAGGGCAGGAGGGTACCCAGGGAAATAAGTGAGGAAAGTGATCAGTCTGGGACTGGTATAGTTGGGGAAAAACAGTAGGTAAGGCAGGAACAAAGTAGAGAACGAGATAGGACTGATAAATTAAACTGCATGTATTTTGATGCAAGAGGCCTGACAGGGAAGGCAGATGAACTCAGGGCATGGTTAGGAAAATGGACTGGGATATCATAGCAATTACAGAGACTTGATGTTCCAGGGTATTGGTACTATAGGAAGGATCAGAAGGTGGGCAAGAGAGGAGGGACAGTGGCATTTTTGATTAGGCATTTTACATTACAACTGTATTTGTGGAGGAATTTCCTGGGGCTATGTCCAGGGAAGTTATTTTGGTGGAACTGAGAAATAAGAAAGGGCTGATCACCTTATTGGGATTGTACCATCAACTCCTCCCCCCCCCCCCCCCCCCCCCCACCCAATAGTCAGTGAGAAACAAATTTGTAAGGAGATCTCTGTTATCTATAAGAATACAGAGGAACCTCCTTGTCTGAAGGACAAGGGCGGGGAATATTTTGTTCTGTTAATTGATTTCTGGATAATTGAATGCTGGATAACATAGCTCAGCCACGCATCGGGACCTTGTGATCTTGCCGGATAGTCCGATATTCAGTTAATCGAATTCCAGATAATTGAAGTTCCTCTGTAATAGGGTGATTATGGTAAGGGGTGTTAATTTTCCAAAATTAGACTGGGACTACCATAGTGTTAAGGGTTTAGATGGAGAGGAATTTTAAGTGTGTACAAGAAAATTTTCTGATTCAGTATGTGGAAAACTTAGAGGAGCTGGGATACAGTCTTGACCAGATCAAGATTGATGAAGTTGATGTGCTAGAAATTTGGGAAAACATTAAGATCGATAAGTCTCCAGGGTCAGACCAGATTTATCCTAGGCTGCTCTGGGAAGCGAGGATATTTGCTTCCTCACTCTCCACAGGAGTCGTACCGGAGGATTGGAAGGAGGCGAATGTTGTTCCTCTTTTTAAGAAAGGAATAGGGAAATCCCTGGCAATTACAGACCAGTCAGTCTTACATCTGTGGTCAGCAAAGTTTTGGAAAGAATTCTGAGGGACAGGATTTATGACTAGTTGGCAAAGCATATTGTGATTAATGGAATTAGCGTGGCTTTGTAAGGGGCAGGTCATGCCTCACAAATCTTATTGAGTTCTTTTGAGGAGGTGCTGAAAATGTGTTGCTGGAAAAGCGCAGCAGATCAGGCAGCATCCAAGGAGCAGGAGAATCGACGTTTCAGGCATAAGCCCTTCTTCAGGGCTGAAGAAGGGCTTATGCCCGAAACGTCGATTCTCCTGTTCCCTGGATGCTGCCTGACCTGCTGCGCTTTTCCAGCAACACATTTTCAGCTCTGATCTCCAGCATCTGCAGTCCTCACTTTCTCCTTTGAGGAGGTGTCAAGACAGGTCGATGATGGTAGAGTATGTTGTCTTCAGCAATGCATTTGATAGGGTTCGCCATGGTAGGCTCATTCATAAAGTTAGGAAGTATGGGATACAGGGAGATTTGGCTGTCTGGATTCAGAACTGGCTGGCTGACAGAAGGTAGAGAGTCCTTGTAGATGGAAAGTATTCTGCCTGGAGTCCAGGCAGAATACTTTCCATCCCGCAGGGCTCTGTTCTTGGGCCTCCGCTCTTTGCAGTTTTTATAAATAACTTGGATGAGGAGATTGAGGGGTGGGTTAGTAAATTTGCAGATGATACTAAGGTTGGAGGTGTTGTTGATAGTATTGAGGGCTATTGCAGCATGACATAGACAGGATGCAGAGCTGGGCTGAGAAATGGTAGATGGAGTTCAACCTGGACAAATGCGAAGTGATGCATTTTGGAAGGTCGAAATTGAATGCTGAATATAGGATTAAAGACAGGATTCTTGGCAGTGTGGAGGAACAGAGGGATCTGGGTGTGCAAGTACACAGATCCCTCAAATTTGCCATCCAAGTGGATAGGGTTGTTAAGAAAGCATATGGTGCTTTGGCTTTCATTAACAGGGGGTTCGAGTTTAAGAGTCGCGAGGTTTTGCTACAGCTCTACAAGCCCCTGGTGAGACCACACTTGGAATATTGTGTCCAGTTCTGGTCGCCTTACTATAGGAAAGATACAGAGGCTTTGGAAAGGGTACAAAGAAGGTTTACCAGGGTGCTGCCTGGACTGGAGGGCTTGCCTTATGATGAAAGGTTGAATAAGCTCGGACTTTTCTCTCTGGAGAGAAGGAGGAAGAGAGAGACCTGATCGAGGTGTACAAAATAATGAGAGGAGAGATAGAGTCAGTAGCCAGAGACTTTTCCCCAGGGCAGGATTGACTGGTACGAGAAGTCATACTTTGAAGATATTAGGGGAAAGGTATAAAGGAGACGTCAGAGGTAGGTTCTTTATGCAGAGAGTTGTGAATGCATGGAATGTGTTGCCTGCTGGAGTGGTGGAAGCAGAGTCATTAGGGATATTGAAGCGACTGCTGGACATGCACATGGATAGCAGTGAATTGAGAGGTTAAGTTACTATATTTGACATTAGGATTAAATTATGGCACAACATTGTGGGCCAAAGGGCCTGTTCTGTGCTGTGCTTTTCTAAGTTCTATATACCTACTAGATAAGGTGCAAAACTTGATTTACTCTTGAGAAATAAGGCAGGGCAGGTGATTGAGGTATCAGTTGGGGAACACTTTGGGGGCAGTGACTATTTCTATTAGATTTAAAATGAAGATTGAAAAGGATAGACTGGATCTAAAAATTTAAGTTCTAAATTGAAGGAAGGCTAATTTTGATAGTATGAGGCAAGAACTTTCAAAAGTTGATTGGGATGGATGTTTGCAGGTAAAGGGACGGCTGGAAAATGGGAAGCCTTCAGAAATGAGATAACGAGAGTCCAGGGAAAGTATCTTCCTGTCAGGGTGAAAGGAAAGGCTGGTAGGTATAGAGAATGCTGGATGACCAGAGGAATTGAGGTTTTGGTCAAGAATAAGAAGGAAGCATATGTCAGGTATAGACAGCAGAGATCGAGTGAATCCTTAGAGTATAAAGGCAGTAGGAGTATACTTCAGAGGGAAATCAGGAATGCAAAAAGGGGACATGAGATAGCTTTGGAAATTAGGATTAAGGAGAATCCAAAAGGATTTTACAATACACTAAGGACAAAAGAATAACTAGGAAGAGAATAGAGCCATGGAAAGATCAGCAAGGCTGTCTGTGTGGAACCGCAGGAGATGTGGGAAGATACTAAATTAATAGTTTGCATTAGAGTTCACTATGGAGAAGTATGTGGAAGGTAGAGCACCTGGGAAAATAAATAGTGATATTTTGAAAAATGTTCATGTTACAGAGGAGGAGATGCAAGATGTCCTAAAACGCATAAAGGTGGCTAAATCCCCAGGACCTGATCAGGTGTGCCCTAGAATTCTGTGGGTAGCTAGGCATGAGATTGCTGGGCCCCTTGCTGAGATATTTGTATCATTGATAGCCATGGATGAGGTGCCGGAAGTTTGGATATTGGCTAAATGTGATGCCATTATTTAAGAAAGGTGCTAAGGAAAAGCCAGGAAACTACAGACCGGTGAGCCTGGTATCAGTGGTGGGCAAGGGAATCCTGAGGGACCGGATTTACATGTATTTGGAAAAGCAAGGACTCATTAGGGATAGTCAACATGGCTTTGTGTGTGGGAAATCATGTCTCACAAACTTGATAGGTTTTTGAAGAAGTAACAGAGGATTGATGAGGGCAGAGCAGTGGACATGATCTATATGGACTTTAGTAAGGCATTCGACAAGGTTCCTAATGGTAGACTGGTTTGCAAGGTGAGATTATATGGAATACAGGGAGAACTAGCCATTTGGATACAGAACTGGCTCAGAAGTAGAAGACAGAGGGTTGCTTTTCAGACTGGAAGCTTGTGACCAGCAGTGTGCCACAAGGATAGGTGCTAGATCCACTGCTTTTTGTCATTTGTATAATTGATTTGGATTTGAACATAGGAGTATGGTTAGTAAGTTTACAGATGATGCTGAAATTGGAGGTGCCATGGACAGTGAAGAAGGTTTCCTCCAGAGAACAACGGGATCTTGATCAGATGAGCCAATGGGCTGAGGAGTGGCAGACGGAGTTCAGTTTAGATAAATGCGAGGTGCTGCATTTTGAAAAGGCAAGTCAGGGCAGGACTTATACACTTAATGGTAAGGTCCTAGGGAGCGTTGCTGAACAAAGGGACCTTGGAGTGCAGGTTCATAGCTCCTTGAAAGTGGAGTCGCAGATAGATAAGATAGTGAACAAGGCGTTTGGTATGCTTTCCTTTATTGGTCAGTGCATTGAGTATCGACATTAGGAGGTCACGTTGTGGCTGAAGAGGATGTTGGTGAGGTCACTATTAGAATACCATGTGCAATTCTCGTCTCCTCCCTATCAGAAGGATGTTGTGGAACTTGAAAGGGTTCAGAAAAGATTTACATAGGGAGAGGCTGAATAAGCTGGGGCTATTTTCCCTGGAGTGTTGGGGGCTGACGATGAGCTGCCAGAGGAAGGTCATTCAACATTTAAAAGGCATCTGGATGGGTATATGAATGAAAAGGGTTTAGAAGGATATGGGCCAAATGCTGGCAAATGGGACTGGATTTATTTAGCATATCTGGTCGGCATGGATGCATTGGAATTAAGTGTCTGTTTCTGTGCTGTACATCTCTGACTCTATGACTAACTGGCCAATAGGAAGATAACATGCATAGTGGAATTGGTTACTGTAGATCCAGGTCATTGATTCCAGTGTGTTGCTTCCAGGTGAATGATGATGGCAGCACACTCTACATCAATAAATACAGCTGGAATAAAGTGGCCAATGTTCTCTACCTGGAGTCCCCGGCCGGAGTTGGTTTCTCCTACTCGGATGATCAAAACTATGCCACCAACGATGATGAGGTATTGTGCCCAATCTGCGTCCTCTGTTAGGCCCTGCCAGATAGTGCCAGCTGTTTACTGGGGGCTGGGAATCTCTGTGGCACTCTATCATGATGTATTACTCCATTGACACTGCTCCCTTTACAACCACGCTTTGCTTTTCTAGCTCCAATGTTCAAAACTCTGCCCTCCTTCCTATAAACTTTGATCCCTATTTTATGCCTTCTTGCTTTTTGTGTTCTGAAGGTGTGTCACTGGATTCAAAATATTAACTATGTTTTCTCTTCACAGATGCTGCCAGACCTGCTGAGCTTCTCCATAAATTTCTATTTTTATTTGTTTCCGACCACTGGTTTGTAATAATTCAGAGAGGTTTCTGACACTTGGGACAGATAAAATCTTGTGGATGTGTTGTTGTCAATTGTGGTGTTCTGTAGCTGAGGACATTTTTAATTATGGGATAAAAAGTTTGTATTTCAATAGTACTTTTCATAACCTCAAGACACCCAAAGTGCTTCAGAATCAAACCAGGAGTTTGAAGAGTTGCCATTCTTGTACCATTGGAAATATGGCAGTGATTTTAGGCAAAGGAAGTTCCCATAATAGCTGAAAATGTGTTGCTGGAAAAGCGCAGCAGGTCAGGCAGCATCCAGGGAACAGGAGAATCGACGTTTCGGGCATAAGCCCTTCATTCCTGAAGAAGGGCTTATGCCCGAAGCGTCGATTCTCCTGTTCCCTGGATGCTGCCTGACCTGCTGCGCTTTTCCAGCAACACATTTTCAGCTCTGATCTCCAGCATCTGCAGACCTCACTTTCTCCTCAAGTTCCCATAATAACCAGATCATCTTTGTTGTAATGTTGATTGAGGAATAAATATCTCGCTGCTCTTTGAGATACTGCCATGGATCTCTTACTTACATTTCAGAGACTAGTGAGGTCTTGGTTTAACATCACCTCTGAAAGGCAACACTTCTGACAGTGCAGCATTCCCTCAATTCTGATGCCAGGAGTTTCTATCTGGATTGTTCACCAAAGTCTTGCAAATGGGACTTGAACCCACACCTCCTGAATTGGAGGCAAAAGTACTGAATCAGCCACAGCTGAAATCAGAATGCCTTGGGACATGAATGAAATATGTCTTGACGTTTTAAGGGCAACCAACAGCCCTGAGCTCAGGCCAGTGAATGACTAGTTTTCCAATTCACCTGGGTTCTTCACCCTGTGGGAAACACAGCACTAAGCCCTGATCTCATATTCTTCTCCCCACTTTGCTAGGTTGCAGAAAACAATTACCTGGCCCTGCAGGATTTCTTCAGTAAGTTCCCCAACTTCACAAGCAATGATTTCTACATCTTTGGTGAAAGCTATGGAGGCATCTATACACCGACCCTGAGCCTGAAAATTGTGGATGGACCAGCTAAGATTAACTTCAAGGTATTTTGCAATTCCTTCTACTGTAGACTTGTATCTGTCTCTTTTGGTTCCCCAGCCCTGTGTTCCTCTAGCTGTCATTGTTGGATGGAGAGTCTCCATTGTAATCAAGAACACTAACCTTACCCCTATACTCTGAACATAAGACTGAAGCATTAGCGAAAGGGGTGTTAATGTGAAAAATAAAGACCCTGTATTTCATATTTTATCACACCATCCCAAAGAGCCTTTCAGCCACTGAGCTATTGATTAAGTGTAACCATTATTGTAATATAGGATACACAGCAGCCAATTTGGGCACAGGGAGTTATCACCAATGTTGTAATGGCTGGAGAAATCTGATTTCTCTGGGGGGAAATTGTCCAGAACATAATGGCAAACCACCCAGCTGTACTTTTGGAAAATAATATGGTGGGATCTCTCATTGCCACCTGAGAGGACAAAGCAGAGACTAGGCTTACTGCTTCTTCACACTCCTCTCTGGTGAAGAATTCCCTTCATTGTGTCAGCATGTCAGATTTCAGTTTTGTTCTCCAGTGTGTACATTGGGAATCAAGCCCACTATGCTCTGGCCTGGGGGTGAGAATGGTCCTTATTAGCTGCAGTGATTCCATGTGTTGGAGGTCAGGCGCAGTGGGAAGCATCCAATGCCTGGTGTGCAGTGAATACCAACACTTGATATGACGAAGTAAGTTATCAGGGTGGAATGTGGGCAGGAGCTAAGCTTGTTGTGGTGAAACTATGTTCCATGTTCTAGGGCTTTGCAGTTGGGAATGGACTAAGCAGCTTATATTATAATGACCAGTCACTCGTCTACTTTGGATATTACCATGGACTCTTTGGGGACACGTGAGTATTAAACTGAGCACATTAAATCACAGTGTGTGGTCGGTCTAAAACAGGTGACCACTCTCACCCAGTCTGAAATGTTGCACAGACCAGGCTTGACCTGTTCAATGTGGACAACCTGTTCCATTGAAGGAGCCAGGCTTCCATTTCTCAGCACTGTCACCTCCTGGAGACGGTGTTTGTGAAATGCTTCATGGACTGGCTGCTGCCATTGCAGGTTACTTCTGCTGGTTATTGAAGATTGTTCAGAGGCCACTATAAATCCATTTTCCTAGTGATGTCTGTCTGAGGAACCTGACTTATATATTTTGTTCAGTCTGAAGAACGATCATTTACCACTACAGCTTCCTGTCACTCAGCCACTTTGTATACATGTTGTCACTGTCCTTTTTTGCTCTGACTTTTTGAAAGATATAAAGGAACATTTCTGATGAAAAATACAGGCAATGCAAAAGTTATAGAACACCTGCGATGGAGAACTTAAAATTACCTTAAAATATGCATTAGAATAGTTGTTGGCTTGTGAAGATTTCCAAGTGTTTGTTTAAGAAAAAATTCTACAGCAGTATGTGCCTTTCCAATTTCAATAGGACTGAAAAGGGAAAATAAGAGGGGCTGATTGTTAACAGGAAAGAGAATCCAAAGGTGCCTACAGAAATATAAATGAGTGAGTGAAAAAAAAGGAGGTCTGGGACTGATTAGGGACTAAATGGAGATTAGTGTGTGGGTATGATTGGGGTCTTAATTATCTTTGCATTGTCTTTACCAGGCAAGAAGACACAGTCTGTGTGATGAAGGGAGAGGTAGTTTAGACACTTGTCTTGTGAACAGAGGTTAAACAGGTTGGGAGTCTACATACTGGAGTTTAGAAGAATGTGTGAGAGATGATCGCCCTGAAACACACAGGATTCTTCAGGGCGTTGACAGGGTAAATGCTGAGAGGTTGGTACCCCTCACAAGAGAGACTAGAACTACAGGGCATAGCCTGAGAATAAAGGGGCCCCAATTTAAGATTGAGATGAGGAGTGATATTTTTAAGGGTTAAGTCTTTGGAACTCCTTGTCACAGAGAACTATGGGGATAGAGTCCTTGTGTATATTCAAGGCTGAGATAGATAGATTCTTGCTCAATCTGGGAATCAAGGTTATGGGGAAGACACCCATGGGAAAGTAAATGTGAGGAATGTCAGATTAGCCAAGGTCTCCTGAATGGCAGAGCAGGCTTGAGGGGTCAAACAGCCTATTCGTTTCTTCTTGCCTTATGGTCTAAGGGTTTAAGTTGGATATGGAGGAGCTATTTTTGGTCGGCATGGACCAATTTGAGCCAAAGGGCCTGTCTCCATGCTGTAGGACTCCATGGTCCTATTGGATAGGCTGCCTAAATTTGATAGGTCACCAGAGCTGGTTTTGAAGGATAATGAGGGAAGCCAGGATGGAAAATGTAAAAGACTAAAGATTTGTAAATATTTTTCCAAAAGAAAGTGTCAAGGTAAGCCCAGAAGGTACAGGTCAGTCAATTTAACTTTTGTGTTGGGGAAGCTTCTAGAAACAATCATTCGGAGCAAATGTAATTGTCACTTGGGTTAATGTTAAGTATGGAAACCCAGCACTGATATATTATGAGAAATCACGTTTAGCTAAATGGATTGAGCTTTTCAATTGAGTAACAGACAGATGATGATAGTAATGCATTTCATGCAATGTATACTAACATCCAAATGTTTGATACAATGCCACATAACAAACTTGGGAAAAGAGTTATAATAAAAGATAGTAGCAACATTGATTCAAAATTGGCTGAATGACAGAACAACCAGTAATGGTTAATAGTTGTTTCTTGGACTAGTGGAAGGTTTGTAATGGAACACCCCAGGAGTTGGTAATAGGGCCCCTGCTTTCCCTGATGTATTGTAACGACCAACACTAGGGTGTGCAGGGCATGCACACTGTAGTGAGAGTCATTTTGGTTGGAAAAATGCTAAGGGGCCATATAAAATAAATGGTTCTATTCCAAAGGGATCGCCGAGGGACCATATAAAATAAATGGTACTGTTCTAAAGGGATTGCAAGAGCAGATAAACCTGGGCATGAGTTATTGAAAGATGGCAAGGTAGGTTGAGTGAAGTTAGTGAAGCATGCAGCATTTTTGAGAACTAAATACTTAGAGTAGAAAAGCAAGGAAGTTATAATAAGCCTGCATAAAAGACCGCAACTGGAATACTATATTCAGTTCTGGGTGTTCTGCCACCATCATACAGGCTTTTGTCTCTAGCCGGCAATGCTGTGCTGAAGGGGATTGACAATGGGGGGAGAAAAGGTTCCTCATGCAGGGCAATCCAGCATACAAGATCTAAAATAAGGGGCAGCAGATTTAAAACAGAAATGAGGAGAAATTACTTCTCTATGGATGCTGAGACATTGAGTAAATTTGAGGCGAGAGAGTTTTAATGGGTAGTGGATTGAAGGGTGATGGAGAGCAGGCAGGAAAGCGGAGTTGAGGCCACGATGAGATCAGCCTTGATTGTATCAAATGGAGCAGCTTGAGGGGCTGAATGGGCTACATATTCTCCTTGTTCTTCTTGATGCTGATGCAGCAATGCTTATGTTCGTTTCCATGACGTAGGAATTAAAAATGCATTGAAGAGTCAAAATATGTTAATTACAGCTCCTCCTGGTGTCTACATACGATGCAGTCATAGGCAGTTCAGTGTCTGGCCTAATGCTAAGTTTTTCAGTCACAAAAGAAGTCCTATTTACGAAGGAGACTGAGACCTTTTATACCTCAGGTCATATGCCATGATACTCTGAGGATGACATGAGTGTGTCTCTTAAGAGGTATGTTGTATATGATCCCCTACAACGTCGGGCACCAGATTGTGTTTTTAATTTTTTATTTACTCTTTCTTTTCTGGGATGTAGCTGTCGCTGACTAGGCCACCATTTATAGTCTGTCCTTAATGGAAAATTGGAATTGTTTTCCATGGAGAAGGGAAGGCCAAGAGGAAATGTAATCGATAGCTTTAAAATTGAAGGGCCTAGATTGAATATACAGAGGAACCTTGATTATCCGAAGGATGTGGGTGGGGAGTGTTTTGTTCGGATAATCGAATGCCGAATAACACAGTTTAGCTAAGCATCGGGACCTTGCAATCTTGTTCGGATAATCCGAAATTCAGATAATCAAATGTCGGGTAATCGAGATTCCTCTTTATAGGAGAGACTGTTCTCATTGATAGAAGGATGGAGAAGCTGAAGGCACATTTCAGGTAATTGCCAAAAGAAGTCATGGAGTCATGAGGAGAAACATTTTCATGTCGTAGTGTTTAGGATCTGGAATGCACTGGAGGTAGAGTCACTCGAGGCATTGGATTATTATCTGAAAAGGATACAGGTTCCTGGGAGAAGGTGAGGGTGTGGTAATTGTTTGGATCCTTCAGAGAATCAGCATAGGCATGATCTGCTAAATGGTTACAGCAGAGAAGGGAGACCATTCTATGATGAAAATGAAGCAAGCCTGTTATATGCACTTCACCGAACATCTTTTGGAAATCTGTGTATGCCACATCAATAACATTAACAACATTAACCCTCTCAGTTACTCTACCAAAAAGAGCAAAGTTAGTTAAATGCGATTTCACATGTAAATCAGCACTGGCTTTCTCTCATTTACATTTATTCAAATGACTGAGTTACTTTTGTTTAGAATTCTAGTTCCTGAAAACTTTCCCACCATTGACTGTGTCTTATAATTGTTGGGCTTATTCTTCAAACGCGTGCTAGAAACAGAGGATTGTTAACATTTGCAATTTTCCAGTCTTCTATGAAGATGTCTGTATGAAAAGAGGACTGAACATCTCCAGCCAATACCTTCCCAATATCCAACATTACTTCCCTCAGTAACCTAGGATGTATTCCACAAGACCTGTGGACTTTGCAACAAAATGCAATAAGCCTTTCTGGTATTCCCCTCAGATTTTTAACCCCTTTACTGAATAGACACCTCCTCTTTCACTGTGGCAGTATTTCCTTCTTTGGTTAGAAACAGTTTGTCAACCTCATTGAGTGGCTCATGCCCTATACCTCCTTGTCAGGCCTGTTTTCTTTGGTCTCTGATCAGCCTCATCACTCCTCTCCATCTATGTGTTTTGAAATAATAGGGTGTAAGAAGATATTTTTGGAATTCCGCTTATGTTTGCTGGCTGGCTCTTCTCAGTTCTCTTTGCTTCTCTTGTTTCCCTTTCTTACTAACACTCTGAACTTCATACACCAAACCTTTTATTATCTGACATCTATGGGACGAGGAGTGTGCCAGTTGATCAAGAGGCCCACATAATCCATGTAAAAAAACACACTGAGGAATAAAACTGAGATGCAGGGAGTAGACACATCACTGATATACCTTATTTTAGTGATTTATGCTGTAAATAATAATGCAACTTTGCCTTAAATAAAACTTACCAGCAGAGCGTCTCCGCACTCACACCATCAACTGACTACTTGGGCATGGCATGGTGTCACATACTTCCGGTATTTGAGGTATATCATATTTGCCAGTTTATGGAGAGGGCCAGCTGAGAAGGTGCTGGTTAAAACACAGTTTGCTGTATGTATATAAATATCAACTGGCCCTCAATTGTATTACCAACCAGACTTCTGTCGTAGCCTCCTTTTTTCTGTTTCACCTTTGCTTGTTTTAAAAGGTGCTCCGATTTTGCTTTCCTTTCCTTACCCTTTTTATCCACTTTTTAAATACTTTCTTGAACTTTTGTGGCTGGAATATTCAGTGTCCAATCCTGTCCTTTTTGGAGCTGGATCTCTCATATCACCACAACCTCATCGGGCAGTTTGGCTGGGCTGAGAAGGGAAGGAAATGTCTTCAGAGTGTCTGACTCTGAGCACATGTAGGTACAATCCAACTTCATTATCTGGATCACATCACCTATCTTTCTTTCTTTCTTTCTTCCCTGCTAAAGATTGTGGAACAGACTGAACAGATACTGCTGCAAGAATGGATCCTGCAACTTCTTCAACAACACCAACATTAACTGCCGAGAAACGGTACGGTTTCCTGTCCGTTCAGCTTGCTTGCTAGCAGTATGAGTCTTCACTGGAGACATACAAAAAAAAGAGACTTGTGGTTATGTGGCGCCTTTTCCAATTTGAGAACCTCTTTCAAAGCCACTGAGGCAGTGGGGAGACAATGCCTCATGGTTATTTCACGTGACTTTTAATCCAGAGACCAAGGCAATGTCCTGGGGACCTGGATTCAAATCCCACCATGGCAGATGGTGGAATTTGAATTCAATAAAAATCTGGGATCATGAAACTGTTGCCGATTGTTATTGAAGCCCATCTGGATTGCTAATGTGAAGGAAATCTGCCGTTCTTATCCAGTCGGGGTCTCCATGTGACTCCAGATCCACAGCAATTTGATTGACTCTTAAATTGCCCTTTGGGCAATAAATACAACATCAACATCTTGTAAATAAATGAGAAACAAGACAATTTTGAAGTCTAGTTACAGTTATAAATAAGGCAATCAGTTTGCATTCAGTCAGGCCTCTTAAAAAGCAATATGATACTCGCCAGATCATCAGGGTTTTAGTGATGCTGACTAAAGGGAAAAGGGCTGGGATATTAAAAGAAAGCCATATGGAAGGGGAAGCTACCCAAGGATATGTTGAGAGGTAATTGCTTGTACATTCCAGACGACAGCCTATTTGGGTTCTGCAGCACTCCTTTGTATAAAATCCCAGAGCTCCAAAGGAAGCCACTCAGCCCATTGAATCTGTGTTGGCTATTTGGAAGAGCGACCTGATTGGGTCCATGCCTTGCCATTTCCCCAGACACTTTCAGATTTTTCCTTGCCAAGTGTTTTTCAAATCCCCTTTTGGAAGTTAGTGTTGAATCTGCAGGGCATTTTAAATAATCTTGTTACATCAGAAATATTTTGAGTTTCTCATCTACTTCTAGTTCTCTTGCCCTGCACCCCTCATCACTATCAATTTAGGTGTTCTAATCTAAGTGCCCTGCCAATAGAACAGGTTGTTTGTGTCTACTCCAACGGAACATTTGAGTATTTTGAACACCACTATTAAGTCTTCTCCTGACCACCTCTGCAAAAATGAAACCATCCCAGTTTACCAAATTCTCCAATAACTAAAGTCCCTCATTTTTGTCTGCCATGAGGCTGGTACAATTACAATGTTTAAAAGGCATCTGGATGGGTATATGAATAGGGTGGTTTTAGACAGAAATGGGCGAAGTGCTGGCAAATGGGACTAGATTAGTTGAGGATATCTAGTCGGCATGGACAAGTTGGACTGAAGTCTATGACTATGATTCTATGCTGGTAAACCTTTCTGTTCAATTGATACACTACATCTGTTAATGCCTAACCAGTGAATTTCATATTAAGAAACAGTTACATTTATATAGTGCCTTTCATAACAACAGTACTTAAGGTTGTAACAGCTAGTGAAATCCTTTTATAGTGGAGTCACTGTTCTATAGGAAACATGGCAGTGTATTTCTACTCAAGATCCCCCAGACAGCAGTGTAACGTTGGCCAGGTGACCTGGTTTTAATGATGCTGATTTAAGGATAATTATTGGCAAGGTCACTGAGGGAAACCTGCTGTACTCTATTTCAAATAATACCATAGGTTCCATCCACCTGAGCGAGCTCTGAAAATGCCACACTCAGCACAAACTTCTTGCTTTTGCACTTCCTACCTCTAAATGTATAAACCGAGAATTCTGTTATGTTTTTATTAGGCTTGTCAACTTGACCTTCTGTCTTCATAGATTTGTGTGTATGTGACCATTCAGTTATGTACATGTACGTTCCCAATTGATGAGTGACACAGGTATGGTTTAAAGATCGCATGATAATGGATACAGGATTGCCTGGTAAAACAGACAATAAACAAATTATTTTCTTTACAGTTGGAGGAAGTCTTTATGATAATCTACAACAGTGGGCTCAACATGTATTCACTGTACATGGACTGTGCTGGTGGAGTACAGAAAAATAACATGCGCTTCCTCAAAGACCTTCAGAGCCTCTTCCAATTTTACCAGTTTGAAGTAATGGAGGTAAAAACTGTCTTTTTATTCTGTGTAAATTCCCGATGTACTAATCCCCTTTCCATTTACTCACATTATATTGAGTCCTATTGAGCCATACCTTAAGACCATAACCAGGGAAAGAGTAGAGTCCATGCAGACCATCTGTGTGTGAAGCCAGAAGACGTTGGTAGGGTATTAAACAAGTCTGTTTACTTTGGAGAAGGAGGATGTTTGTACAGAATTCAGGATGAGGGCCCGAGGTCCTTGAGTACTTTGACATGAGGAAAGAGGAGGTAATGGAGATTTTGGCAGGCTAAAAGTGGACAAGTCCCCACATCCAGATGATTTTATCCTGCTGCTGTGGGAGACAAGGGAGGAAATTATAGGGGCTCTGACTCAAATCCCTGATTCCTGTCGACCACAGGACTGAAGGATAACTAATATGGTTCCACTTTTCAAGAAGGGTGGTAGATATAGACCAGGGAATTACACACCCACAAGTTCCTCAGTGGTAGGGAAACTATTTGAGAAAATTCTAGAAGAAGGAATTAACCTCCATTTGGGAAGGCATGGTTTGATCAAGGATAGTCAGCATATGTTTGTCAGAGGGAGGTCATTCCTCACAAATTTGGGATTTTTTGAGGTGGTGATCAGGTGTGTAGAAGAGGGTAATGTAATTTATGTGGATTTCAGCAAAGCCTTTGACAAGGTCCCCTATGTGGGACTGATTAAAGAAAGTAAAAGCAGTTGGGATTTGGGATAACTTGGCAAGTTGGATCTAAAATTGGCTTGGTGACGGAAGACAGATGGTAGGTGTAGAGGCCTGTTGTGTGACTGGAGGCCAGTGTCCAGTGGTGTACTAGAGGAATCAGTGCTGTTCTAGAAACAACAATATAAAGGCAGTGCCTGGGTTGTGCACAGGTTCCATTCTGGAGTCTGTTCGCAAGTTGATTTGTATGCAAGTGGAACGCTATACAGGACAATATAAAGAAGCTGTTTGTAAATACAAGAAATGTTTGTATGTCGGGTTTTTAGAATAATATTGTTTTTGTAAGTATGACCCCCTGTAGAAGAAAATGTGGAGGTGGGCTTTGATAGGTAAGTCTGTGGTTGTCTGTGAGGAAGAAGGTCTTGAGTTACAGGAAGTTATAAATGGATTCATCAGATTGGCAGGTCAGTGGAAGATGGAATTTAACTCTGAAAAGTGTGAGGTGATGCACTTTGGAAAAATTCACAAAATGAATGTTAGAACACTAGGAAGCACTAAGAAATGGAAGCATCTTGGGTTTCTTTTTCACAGATTCTTGGAAGTGGCAGAGCAGGTTAAAAGGGTACTTAAGAGGGCATACAGGATGCTTGCCTTTACCAGACATTGCAAAGATTCTAAGAGCAGGAAGATTTCAAGGCTAGGGGCACATTTTTAAGGTGAGAGGAGAGAGATTTAAAATAGACATAACAGGCAAATGCTTTTACACAGAAGGTGTTTCATGTGTGGAATGAACTCCCCGGGAAAGTGGTGGATGTGGGTAAAATTACAATGTTTAAAATCAATTTGGATAGGTATATGAATAGAAAAGGTTCTGGAGGGATATGGGCCAGGAGCAGGCAGGTGGGACTAGTTTAGTTTGGGATTCTGATCAGCATGGACTGGTTGGAGCGAAAGGTCTGTTTCTTCACTGTATGACTCTGATGGTTGAGCTAAGCAGGACTTTGGTTAGGCCATAGCCGGAGTACTGTGTACAGTTCTGGTCACCACATGCTAGGAATGATCTGATTGTACTGGAGAGGGTGCAGAGGAGACTCACCAGGGTGCTGCCTGGGTTGGAGCAGGACACCTATAAAGAGGCTTGTGTTGTTTTCTTTGTTGGACTAAACCAGGTTGTGGGGGAACCTGATAGAGGTGGATACGATTATGAGGGGCATGGACAGGATGGATAAAAAGCCACTGTTCCCTTTAGTTGAAGGGTCAGTACAAGGAGGGGGGGGGGGGAGCATAATTTTAAAGTGAAAGGCAGGAGTTATAGAGAGGATTTGAGGAAAAGCAGTTTCACCCAGAGGGTGCTATGGGTCTGAAATACACTGCCTGGGAAGGTGGTTAGGCAGAAAATCTGACAATCTTTTTTAAAAAAAATTATTTGGATGAGCACTTGAAATGTCAGAACGTTCAAGGCTTATGGACCAAGTGCTGGGAAGTGGGACTCGTGTAGATTTTGGTGCAGATTTTGTCAATGTAATTACAATGGGTCGAAAGGCCTCTTCTGCACTGTGATTCTATGGTTCTTACCATTAGCTCCATTTCTACAGAATCCCAATGGACACAACCCCTTCCCATTCTCTTCAATTTGACAGATCTCAATGGTCCATTTTGATAGTTCCTGAGTAAAATTCATACTAGGTTCTTCAGTACATTTTTGTAACAATCTTGCTGATCTTTCTGTGCTAATCTAGGTTTAGTTGTTTTGCATGAATAGCTTCTTGTGGTATATTTTTCCGTTGTAAGTCACTAAAGCTTCCTTACCAGGACTCCAATGATTCCAGTAACTTGGTTCCTCCGTGTATTAACGGTACAGCTCAGAATGCATGGCTAAATCGTGCAGATGTGAGAAAAGCCCTTCATATTCCACAATTTGTCCCAACATGGGATATCTGCAGGTAAGAGAACACTTTCATTGGCTACCTTGATTTAATCCCCTTTCCTAACAAAAATCTCTCCCATCAAGTACCTTTTCAAACAATAAATTAACCACCTTTTTTTATAGATCATCCTTCCCTATTCTAAATTGAATATGGCTTTCATTTTGATTTATGTACTCTAACCAGAGCTAAACTATCTTTTCCCTGGCAGTGATGTGGTTGGTGAAAAGTATGAGCGTGTCTATGCCACAATGCGTGACTTCTACGTGAAGCTGCTCAGTAAGGGTCTCCGTGTGCTGGTCTACAATGGGGACACGGACATGGCTTGCAACTTCCTGGGCGATAACTGGTTTGTTCAGTCATTGAATCAGAAGGTACGCAGGAGTCAATTTTTTTATTTCTCCCTGCTGGGCAGATTCTGGCACAGTGGGGTGATAGTATGTATGTCAGCAAGGTTCTTGCAAGTCACTAATATGGGAAAAAAAGCATTGAGCCTTTGCAGTCAGGGCAGGAGCTCTGCCTTTGAACTCCAGTAAGAACTGAGCTGTAGATGTGTCATTCCCAAATGTCTGATTTAATTACGTGACTGTTTTCCCACAGAAAACTCAAGACTATCAACCGTGGATTTACAATAAACAGATCGCAGGGTTTTACGAACAGTACGGGAACCTTACTTTCCTGACTGTCAAGGTAACTCAACCATATTTGTATCAATGTTCATTTAGAATTGGCAGGATCTTTTGTGTAGTAATGACAGTGATACTCAGGATAAGAGTGTAACATGAGGTAGTCTGATCACTATATCACATAACAAAGCAAGTGTGATTATTGGGCTTAACTGAGAAAGGAATACTTGTAGCACATTTTTCTACCTTTTGCATGGTCCAAGAATTTAAAGTTGGCAAATGATTGAACGTCAATTGCCCTTTGCAGAACTTCTAAACTTGTACTATGTTGCATGGAGACCAAATTTCCTAATTTCACTCCTGAAAGATCTGACTTATCTTTTACCACTTGTCTCCTAGTCCTAGATTCTGCAAAAAAAATTGTTTTTTTTCTATTCAAGCTTAATATCTTGAATATATTAATTGTCATCATCCTCCCCCCCGCCCCCCCCTCCCCCCACCTCCTGAATTCTGTGGAATACAGCACTAGTTAAGTTAATCTCTCCTTGTAACTTAACCAACATGGTATGGTTGGTGAACAATGTGCTTTACTTAAGTGAATTCTAAAATTGGGAATTTGGTGCCAATGGGAATCTGAGGCAAAGGTGGAGGGGGGGGGGGCTGCTTTTTTATTCTTTTACTTCCCTCTTTAATTTCCAAAGTTTAGAATCCTTCGGCCCAACAAGTCCACACCGACCCTCCAAAGGGTAACCCATCCAGACCCATTCCCCTACTACTTTACATTTACCCCTGACTAATGCACCTAACCTACGTATCCCTGAACACTACGGGCAATTTAGCTTGGCCAATTCGCTTAACCTGCACATCTTTGGACTGTGGGAGGGAACTGGATTACCTGGAGGAAACCCATGTAGACACGGGGAGAATGTGCAAACTCCACACAGACAGTCACCCAAGGCTGAAATCAAACCCGGGTCCCTAGTGCTGTGATGCAGCAGTGCTAACCACTGAGCCACCGTGCCATCCTCATTAGGCATTAATTAGTTATTTTATTTCTTTACTTATTTCATTAAGCAGTTAGTAAATAAGGATACATAGAATAGGAATGATGCTCTGCTGAGAGAGTTTGAAGAGTTAGGGTCCAAATTAAAGCACACATTCAAAAATGGTGATTTCTGGAATGTTAAACTCAAACCAAAGAATCATATTGTACAAACAATATCCCAGACATTTGTACATTCTCCCCGTGTCTGTGTGGGTTTCCTCCGGGTGCTCCGGTTTCCTCCCACAGTCCAAAAGATGTGCAGGTCAGGGAAGTGGCAATGCTAAATTGCCCCTAGTGTTTAGGGATGTGTAGGCTAGATGCATTAGTCAGGGGTAAATTAGATTAGATTAGATTAGATTACTTACAGTGTGGAAACAGGCCCTTCGGCCCAACAAGTCCACACCGACCCGCCGAAGCGCAACCCACCCATACCCCTACAAATGTAAAGTGATAGGGTGGAGGAATGGGTCTGGGCGGATTACTCTTCAGAGGGTTGGTGTGGACTTATTGGGCCAAATGGGCTGTTTGCACACTGTAAGGATTCTATGACACACTGTCCTTGGAGGAAGCACTAAGAGTGGTAAGGGCACAGAACTACTCTGGGTGGGTGACGTCACAATCCAGCACCGCTACTGACCAAGCTGGTTGAGTCCTAATGGACACAGATGTTGGACTGCTTTTGCGCCAAGTGGTGAGGGAACCAACCAAGGGAAAACAGACTTGACCACATCCTTGCCTGCCGCAGATACAGTTCTTATGAAGTCCCTGTCTTCCTGTTGAGAATACCCTCCACTGTGTTGTGTGACACTACCACTGTGCTAAATGGGAAAGATTTTGAACAGAGGCTTGCAACTAAAGATTGGCTGTCCATAAGCTCAGAACACATTCTGTAACCTCGAGCTTGGCATAGCCTCCACTCTACCATTACCATCACACAGATCATCAACCCTGTCTCAATGAAGAGTGCCCCAGGCATATCTGAAAACTGGATATCACCTTGATGAATCTATAACAGAGGATTACTTTCATGCCAAACAGCAGATCTGCAAAATGATTAACCAATTCCACAGACATGGATCAGGTGTAAACTTTGCACTCCTACCACATTTGGTCACTAATATTGGGAGGCAATTCAACAACTCACTGGAGGAGGCTCCACAAATATCCCCATCCTCAAGGATGGAAGATCCCTGCAAGTCAATGCAAAAGGTAAGGCTGAAGCATTGACAACATTCTTCAGCCAGAAGTACCAAGTAGGTGATCCATCTTGGCCTTCTCCAGAAGTCCCCAACATCGCTGAAGCCAATTCACTACATCTCATATGAAGAAACTGTTAGAGATACTGGATAATTCAAAGGATATGGGGTCCTGACAATATCCCAGCAATAGTACTGAAGACCCATGTTCCTAGCACAGCTCTTCCAATGCAGCTACAACACTAACTCTACCCAATATTGAGGAAGATTGCTCAGCTATGTCCTATACAGAAAAAGCATAACCAACCCAACCTTGCCAATTGTCACTCATTAGTCCACTCCTCAACAGTGCCATCAAGCAGCATTTGCTTAACTGCAACTTGCTAAATGACGTTAAGTTTGCATTCCAAAAATGCGACTCACTCAGCTTCTGACCTCATGACAGCAAACATGGAGAAAAGAGCTGAACTGGGGTGAGAGTGGCTGCCCATGAAATTAAGGCTGCATTTGACTGAGAGTGGCATAGGGACCCCCAACAAATCAAGAGCTAATGGGAATTGGTCGGAGTGCGACAAGGGGCCTCTCCATCTGGTTGTAGTCTACTGGGGAAGATACGTTCCAAGGGAAGATAATTTTTTTTTTTGTTGGAGGTGGGTCATCTCTGCTCCAGGGTGTCACTGCTGATGTGCAATTATCAACGAACCTGGAGAAGCAATGGTTCCGCTCCATTTGCAACTCCTCTGATACTGAAGCAGTCCGTGTCCAAATATAGCAAGACCTGGACAATCTCCAGGCTTAGCCTGTCAAGTGGTAATTAAGGTTCATGCCTCTCAAATGTCAGTCAATGACCATATTGAACAGGAGATGCTAAACATCATCCTTGACACTTCAATAGGATTACCATCACCGAAACCCTAACTGCCAGCATCCTGGGAGTTATCATCGACCAGAAATTGAACTGGAATAGCCATATTAATATTGTGTATACTAGTAGATCAAACACACTTCCTGACTTCTTAAAGCCTGTGTACCATCTACAAGCCAGGAGTGTGATGGAATACTCCCCACCTGCCTGGATATGTACAGCTCCAACAACACTGGGTGGCACGGTGGCACAGTGGTTAGCTCTGCTGCCTCACAGCGCCAGAGACTCGGGTTCAATTCCCGCCTTAGGCGACTGACTGTGTGGAGTTTGCACATTCTCCCCGTGTCTGCGTGGGTTTCCCCCGGGTGCTCCGGTTTCTTCCCACAGTCCAAAGATGTGCAGGTCAGGTGAATTGGCCATGCTAAATTGCCCGTAGTGTTAGGTGAGGGGTAGATGTCGGAACATGGGTGGGTTGCGCTTCGGCGAGGCGGTGTGGACTTGTTGGGCCGAAGGGCCTGTTTCCACACTGTAAGTAATCTAATCTAATCTAATCTAATCTAATCTAATCTAATCACTCGAGCTTGACATCATATCCACAAATATCCACATCCTCCACCATCGACACTCAGCAGCAGCAGTGTGTACTATCTCCAAGACGCAGCAGTTCACCACAGCTCCTCAGACAGCACCTTCCAAAGCCACAACCATTCTGAATGTAGAAGGATAAGGGCAGCAGAGACATGGGAATCCCATCACCTGCAGGTTCCCCTCCAAGCGTCTCATCATCCTGACTTAGAAATATATCGCTGCTCCTTCACTGTCATTGAGTCAAAATCCTGGAAATTCCTCCCTAAGGGCACTGTGGGTCAACCCACAACACTTGAAATGTAATGGTTAAGAAGGCAGCTCACCCCCAACCTTCTTGAAGACTGCGTGTCAAAACACATTGGCTCAGCCTGTGAAACTTCATATCGCCAAAATGGAGTTTATTTTTAGAAATCACTACGATCATTCTTTGATCAATTTTTCTCACTCAGACTGTTAACGAAATCTGGCTCATTACTCAACACACAATCTAATGTACCATCATCTTGTTGATACTATAACACTACTGGTGAATATTTAATCTAAACACAGTTGGGATTCACAAAATTATTCCTAATGTGTTAGTCATCATATTGCAATCTGTACGCAGGCAAACATTCCTCATTTTCAACCACTCTGCCTTTGCACAACTGCTGAGATTTGATAAGCATGTAGCAATGTCCAGCTATTACAAGGGAGCTCCTACTGAGTCTTACATCCTGGCCTATTTGTTCATTCTACCCAGAAAGTCTCCATTTGCAGCTTACCCTTTCATTAAAACCTCTTACCATGTCATCACATCGCAGAGTGCTTGTCCCTCTACCGTTTTCCACATCTTTCCTGCGGACATTATAACCTGATCTATTTATATCCTATTACTAACTGTCTTGCAGCCACATCTCGGTAATGGTTGCCATGTCAACCCTCCAAGTTGAATTTGTGACTATAATTCATTTAATTTGTTCCTTTTATACTCTACATATTTCTGTAATGAAAATATATTAGGATCATCCTCCCTAAAATGCACTTCTATCCTAATGTTTGACTGGAATGTTTCTTATTTCTCTCTCCTCTTTAATCATTTAACATCTTTCTATTTCACCTTTGACCTCTGATGCCAAAAACAGTTTCTGGTGCTTTCTCTGCCTCATTTGCCTTCTGGTTGTTTTTGAACCATTACAGATACTAACCACCTTGGCTCTCCCTGGCTCCCCATTTAAAGTCCTTCTGACAGATCAATTTACCCATTCCACTAGCACTTTGCTCTCAGCCCAGTTCAGGCAGTGCCCATCCCATCAGCACAATTCCTTCTTGACCTATGAATAGGGATTCTTTCTGAAATCACTCTGTTATTTATTTATTATCTGTTAATGATTAATTTGAGGTGCATTAGGTAATAATAGTGATTATAACCCTTGAGGTCCTGTCCTGCATTTTAACTTCTAATTTGCTTCTTGGTCCCAAACTGGATCCTACACATCCTCCTGGTTGGAAATATCCTTCATCCTGACAATAAGAAGGTGACATAAATGTAGGACTCACTTCTGCACAGAAAGACTATCTGTCCTTCTAAATATTGAATCTTGACAACTGTCACATTACACTAGTTCCTCCTCATTGTGGCTGTTTGACAGGATCAGTTTCTGTGATTCCTTATTCTCCATCTCCCAGGTTTTCTCTGGACTGTACGTTTGTCACACTGCACTTCCCAAACAAACTCCCCCTCCTGATGTGTCAAAGTATCGGCAGCTCACACATGAACTTGATAACTCCAAGCCAGAGAGACTCCAGACAGCATAATTTACCATAACTCTGTTCATTAGTACAGTTTCACTGTCTTCCCAATACAAGTATCTGAGACAAAAAGCAACAGCTCCTTCTTCCTCTACACCCAGTTCTCTCATTCCAAGTTTTCTGGCTTTTTTACTGTGTTGACGAGGCACTATAGAACCATTCAGCACAACATTGGTGTCAGTGTTTGACATCTGCAATTTTTACTCTGATCCCTGTGGTACTACAATTTTTTTTTTTAGTTCCTACAGTATCTTTGTTGCACCCTGGGTTGACCTGAGATGTTGCAAGTGAACATTTCTTCTTGATCTACAGGGATCTTCACCTCTGGTAGTTTTGTACTCCTGAAATCCCTAGGGGTTCTCTGGCTCTCAGTTTTCCGAGACATTGTTGCCAGCTTGGGCGCCGATGTTCTGTATGACTTCCTTGACCCAGAATTCTCAACAAAAAGAGTCAGGAGGCAGCGATTCATCTCTCTCCAAATGGAAAGATGCAAACTGATTGGACATCCAGATAAGGCAGTGACAGCTATGGTCAGATTTGTGTCTGAATATTGGGTAGCTGGTCGGCATGGCAACATAAATAAATATAAAAGAAAGCATTGTGATGTCACAATGTTCAGGTAAAGAATCATGGACTGTTATGACGTCACTGCTCCAGTGCCCAGTGACCAAGATGTCCTGGATGCTGTCATTATGGGCTGCTTGTACTTCAGAGAGAGCAGCGGGATTAAGATGGAATTGGAGAATGGAGTTGGAGTTACCAAGGTGGTGATGATGATGACTATTGATCCTAATCCTTTGTTTCTCTTGTTTTCTCAGGGGGCTGGACACATGGTACCACAGTGGGCACCAGCACAAGCTTTGAAGATGTTTGAATCTTTCCTGTCCAACTCTGCATACTGATGAGGCTGCTGCCTCACCCTGAGTGTTTGTTGTCTACCTTGTTGCCTTATTATCAGCCACTTGTTAAATCCTTTCTTTCTTTCTTTCTCTTCCAAATGGGGTTTTATTGTGGCACAGAGACCAAAGCAAACAGCACCAAACTGACCAAAAGGAAACCAAATCCAATATGAAGGACTAGATTAGAAGCAGGACCAACAATAGTTAATGAAGAGTTGCTTTTAATAATTCAAAGAAATCTCTTTTGACACTGCAGGAGGAAGAAGAATGGAGGGATATTTAAGAGTTGTGGTACACAAATGCCAGGCAATGGTCATCTCAAACAAGCAAGAATCTAACATTGTCCATTGTCATTCAAGGGCATTACCATCACTGAATACCCCACTATCTGCGTTCTGAGGGTTTAGCATTGATTAGAAACTGAACTGCACAAGTCATTTAAGTAAAGTGATTCCAAGAGAAGGTCAGAGGCTAGGAATACTGCAGCGAGTAACTGATCTCCTAACTCCCAAAAGCCTGTCCACCATCGACAGTGCATAAGTCATGTGTGTGATGGAATAAATTTTGTGAGAAGATTTGTAGCTCGGGTGCTCGTTGCTGTGGTTCTGTTCGCCGAGCTGGAAGTTTTTGTTGCAAACGTTTCGTCCCCTGTCTAGGTGACATCCTCAGTTCTTGGGAGCCTCCTGTGAAGCGCTTCTGTGGTGTTTCCTCCGGCATTTATAGTGGCCTGTCCCTGCCGCTTCCGGTTGACAGGCCACTATAAATGCCGGAGGAAACACCACAGAAGCGCTTCACAGGAGGCTCCCAAGAACTGAGGATGTCACCTAGACAGGGGACGAAACGTTTGCAACAAAAACCTTCAGCTCGGCGAACAGAACCACAGCATGGAATAAATCCCACTTCCTTGGATAAGGACCGCTCCAAGAACACTCAAGGAGTTTGACCCCAACCAGGACAAAGTCAGCCGCCTTAACTTGGTCGTTTGTTGTCCTTCCTTTACTGGGTTATTAAGCTGGAACTCCCTTCCGACAGCACTGTTTGTTCATCTACACCACAAGAACTGCTGTCGTCCAAAAAGGCAACTCACTACTAACTTTCCCCGGGCAGTAGATGACTTTTCCAGCAATGCCCACATCCAGTGAAAAAAAATTGAAAAGAAGCTCATGCTAATTGAGTCTTCTCTTACTGACACCATTTTGCGTTCTTGGAACTGCCCTTAATGCTCCAAACACCCAAATGTCTGGAGTGATACCTTCACACTGTGTCCAAGCTAGTTGTGACTTGCTACCACTGTATGACCCTATCTGGGTCTGTGTGTGTACACACTGGGAGTCATATCCGTAGGTGTCATGAAATCAGCATTAATGTTTCAGATCCAATGACCCTGCCTTGACCCGAAATGTTAACTTTGCTTTCTCTCCACAGATGCTGCCAGATCTGCTGAGTTTTTCCAGCAATTTCTGTTTGCATGTCTGATTTACAGCATCTGCAGTTATTTTGATTTTTATTTGGGAGTAGCCTTGGGCCCAGTTCAGCTCAGTTTGGTGCTGTTGCTATTTTAGATTTTAAAAAATCCTGTTTTGGAATATTTTTGATTTTTGTAAATTTTGGGATTGCTAATCATTGGAATGTCCAAAACAATCAATCTCCAGAGGGAGCTTTTTAATTTTCTTAATGTGATTTTTTTTCTCTCACAAAGGTCTGCGACCACTTGACTAAGTTCAACAACTTTACCTCCTCCTCCAAAAAGGAGTCCTTTTTAGTTGCCTTTTGGATGGGTTTGTCTGAGATACCTTACACTCAGGATAAGTTTACCATTAATTTGAGTCATCGTGTACAGCAAGTTTGAGAATGAAAGGTAGTTGGTAACCTATGGTTCCCAAAGTTTTCCACCACGGGAGATTTGGTCACTGATCTCTAGATCTGGACTCCTGTTCAGAGATTGATGGTAGAGGCTCATCAATAACTCTGTTATTGTTGTACCAGATGGCCACCTGGGATATAAAAGGTCAGCTGGATAGATCATAGTCTTTTTTATTTTCATATCTAGCCATGTTCAATCTATCACCCTTCCCTCGAGCAGCTCACAGCTTCAGAAGGAGGTGAGGTTAAAAAGCTGCCTGTTCACATTAACAAGGTCGTTTGTTATTTTTAATGCATTA
This sequence comes from Chiloscyllium plagiosum, assembly GCF_037043375.1. NCBI lineage: Eukaryota > Metazoa > Chordata > Chondrichthyes > Orectolobiformes > Hemiscylliidae > Chiloscyllium > Chiloscyllium plagiosum. The sequence continues at coordinate 74,656,465 of NW_028270155.1, forward strand.
CTAAAACCCTTGGCTGCAATTGCTGCTTTCATCATACAATTTTATTATAGAGTGTCTTCTCTGCACAAACAACTTGAGTGTTAGCTCCCTGTGAGAGAGTGAAAGCCAAGTTAGGTTTCTTCTTAACAGACCAAGGGGTCATCCCCTCCTGAGGAGCTCCCCATGAGGGGACAAGGTGCCTGAGCCAAATATCTTCAGTCTCATTTCCACTCCTCTTCACACATCTTTTGGTAACAGCCAAGAGGAGTTTGGAAGCAGTTTCCGAAAGCAACTCTAGACCCCTCCCCCTCAGTTTGGTGATGAGAAAGTGATGGTCGGCTCTTTCACCTGGGAAATGACAAACCAGATCAAGGACAGGAAACCACAGTATATGAGGTTGATTTGAATTTTAAGAAGTGTTTTGTGTTTTTCTTTTCTGTATTGCATCTCACACTAGCTTCCTTCCTTGTAAAAGGCCTTCTGTTGATTGCACTCAGCTCCAGAGCTCTGCAAACAGAGCTCTGATCACAGGTTGTCTGCACTGATAGCAAGCTTAACCTCATAGGGCATGAATCCAGGGATCAGAGAACAGTCACACTGTGCAGCTCAAACTAGCCCAGGAATGCCATGTCCTGAGAGCCCCAGGGGACAATCAGGCTCTGTGACAGCACAGAGAGAGGTGCATTATCGAACAGGTCGGACCCCTCCTGGTCCAGGAGATCAGAGCTATAGGAACACAGAGGAGCAGCATGTTCTGTCTGCATCCTCATTACTGTCTTGGTTCAAACATGGACCAAAGTGTTAAATTCCTAAAGGAGGTGAAACTGATAGCCATTGACGTCAAGGCTGCTTCTGATCAAATGTGGCATTAAAGAGCCCTCGCAAAACTGGAATCAACGGATATCAGTTGGCAAACTCTGCTGGTTAGAGTCATACCTGGCACATAGGAAGATGGTTGTGGTTGTAGGAGGTCAGTCATTTCAGCTCCAGAATATCTCTGCAGGGGTTCCTCAGGGTAGTGTCCCAACTGCTTCATCAATGACCTTCCCTCCTCCGTAAGGTCAGAAATGGGGATGTTCGCCAATGATTGCGCAATGTTCAGCACTATTCCTGACATTGAAGCAGTTCATGTCCAAACACAACCCCATCTGGACAAAAATAGGCTTGGGTTGACAAGTGGCAAGTAACATTTTGCCAGGCAATGACCATCTGTGATAAGAAACACTCTAACCATCACCCCGTTGTAATTCAGTGGTGTTACCATGATTTAATCCCTCACTATCAACATCTTTGGGGTTTCCACGGACCAGAAACTCAACTGGACTTACCGCATAAACACAGGGCTACAACAGCAGGTCAAAGGCGAGGAATACTGTGGCAAGTAACTCACCTCCTGACTCCCCAAAGCTTGTCAATCTTCTACAAGACACAGGAGTGTGATGGAATACTCCCCACTTGCCTGAATGGGTGCAGCTCCAACAACACTCAAGAAGCTCAACACCATCCAGGACAAAGCAACCCATTTGATTGGCAGAACATCCACAAATATTCACTCTCTCCATCACCAATGCTCAGTAGCAGCGGCGTGTACAATCTACCACAGTGACATTTCAAATAAACAAATGATCTAAACTCTCTACCCCTTCGTTTCTCATTGTGTCTGGATTGGGGAAAGCATTGTCAACATTCCAGGATAGTTGTCGAGTTTCCCGAAATTGAAGGCCACTCTCCAAGTCACAGGAATATTAAACACAGCCACGCATTTATTCATTCTCTGAACACTTTCTAATGGTTTTATAATGTAACAGGTAAAGTCTGCCTGACAGCCAGTCAAAATCTACTGACTGGGCAATGGCAATTCTACTTGATTGCTGTTGGGGTCCCAATGGCAATTAATATCATCTCCAGTTAATGAGGTGACAGGTAATGTGTGTGACATCAATACAAACATATGAAACAGGACCCAAGGTAAACCATTCTGCACCTTGAGCTGTCTGCTGTTCAATAGGATCATGACTGATCTGTTTGTGTTTCAAATTCCCATGTTCCCACCTATTCCCAATAACCTTGGTTCTCCGGCCGAACAAGAACCAATCCACTTCTACCATAATGCTACTCAGTAACCCTGCCTTCAGAAGGCGGGTTCTAAAGTCTCACAACCCTCTGAGAATAAAGAAATGCTGCTCATCTCTGTCCTGAAAGGAGGCACTATTTTAAAATTAGACGTCACTAGTTCTTGACTGGCCCACAAGAGAGGACCCCGTTTCCATATGCACTCTGGCAAGACCATTCTTAGATGCTTGAATTGAGTCACCCGTTCCTCTTCCAATTTCCAGAGGAAACAAAACAATCTGTCCAACCTATCCTCAGAAATCGCCAACTTCAATGGAGATCCTTCAAGGCTTTTGAGGAGATTGCTGGTTTGTAGGAGAGTAGGAGAGTATAGATTTCCTCATTAAAGAGGCAGTTAAGTCACTCCACTCAAACCCCCACCTCTCCCAGCAACCTGGAGGCTGGAGATATTGGTGACCTCTGACATTTGAGCACCAGAGGGGAATGTTGGGTACTTAGAGATGATAAACCTCAATGCAAAGCTCTTGAGAGTTCAAGCTTTGCTCTTTCACCCCAGGCTCCTAGCCCAGGATTGTCAAACATCTGCATCACTCTGACTGATAATGCCACTTAGGAAGCAGTCCGTAATGACTCTCCATCATCGGGGAACTCACATGCTCCTCAGAGATATTGTTCCATTCCTCATAATCATTCCTTACTCTTAAATACAAATATAAACTTTAAACAAAACTTTCAGCACAGTGTAGGGCTTGGCTTTCTGCATGCTGTCTTGCTGATGCAAAGCAGTGATTGAGCAGGGAACTGGTCAGTAGATACACAATTATGAGTTGGTTAAACCACTGGGACATCCTGCCAATTGCTCTTGAAGTCTAATCACTAATGTAGGGAGGGTAGCAGCCCAACTTATACACAGCCTGCTCCCACAAAAAGGATGTAATAACAACTGAAACTCTGTTTTAGTAATGATCATTAAGGAATCCAGGGGGAGCTGGCAAGTTGGATATGCAATTGGCTTGATGGTAGGAAGCAGAGGGTAATAGTGGAAGGACGCTTGTTCGACTGGAGGCCTGTGACTAATGGAGTGCCTTGGTTTAATGCTGGACCATTACTGTGTGTTATCTATAGCAATGATTTGGATGAGAATGTACAAAGCACAATTAGTAAGTTTCCAGATGACACTAAAATAGGTGGTATCGTGGACAGTGAGGAAGGCTATCAGAAATTGCAGCAGGACCTTAATCAGCTGGGGAAGTGAGCCAAGAAATGGCAAATGGAGTTTAATATAGATACATGTGAGGTCTTGCATTTTGGAGAGTCACCATGAAATTCTTACCTTGCTTTGAATGGACTGGCTTTAAGGAGTGTAGTGGAACAGAGACCTTGGAGTTCAGGTGCATAGTTTTCTGAAAGTGGAGTCACAGGTAGACAGGGCAGTGAAGAAGGCCTTAGGCACACTGGCCGTCGTCAGTCAGGGCATTGAGTATCAAATTTGGGAAGTTATGTTGCAGTTGTACAGGATGTTGGTGAGGCCGCACTTGGAGTATTGTGTTCAATTTTGGTCACCTTGCTACAGGAAGGATGCCATTAAACTGGAAAGAGTGCAGAAGACATTTATAAGGATGTCTGTGTTATAGGGAGAAGCTGGACAAGCTAGGGCTTTTTTCTTTTGAGCGTAGGAGACTTGGGGGCGGGGGGGATCTTTTAGAAATGTATAAGATTCTGAGAGGCATGGATAGGGTGAAGGCACTCAGTCTTTTTCCCAGAGTTGGGGAATTGAGAACTAGAGGGAATTAGTTTAAGGTTAGAGGGGAAATAATAAAAGGGAACCTGAGGGGTAACATTTTTACACAGAGGGTGGTACACATATGGAATGAGCTGTGAGTGGAAGTGGTTGAGGCAGGTACATTAGCAACACTTAAAAGGAACTTGGACAAGTCCATAGGTGGGAAAGGATTAGGAAGCTGTGGTCCATGTGCAGGGAAATGGGGCTAGCGTGGATGGACATTTTGGAGTAAAGGGCCTGTGTAATTCAAGATGGAGGACGGCAAACATTTCTGGCTGTAACAGGCTGTACCTTTTTTGAGGTATTTAAGGTGGTAGAGGTGATTTCCTCGAATTCCAGGAGCAGCAGTTACTGTTCTATATGCTGTTATATTGTTTTGGAACTTTGGAGAAAAAAAAGTCAAAACAACAGCAGTTTTAAAAGGAAGAACAGACAAAGGAAGCACATGGTGAGGACAGTGCAGGAGAGAGAGAGAGAGAGAAAACCTGCACAGTTACTGCCTTTGTGTTTGAATTCATGTGTCGCTAGACATTGGAGTACATCTGGGAAAATCAACAAACAGTGAAATTCACAACTAACCTTGGAGGCACCTATTTGGGAGAGGTCACAGCACAGAAACAGATATGAATATTTTAAAGTGTGGCCTTGCTGTAAGTCTGCCGTAGTGAGTAGAGTAGGTTTTTTATTGGTTATATGTTTTATTGAGATATGTCTGTTGATTAAACTTAAAAATATAAGCGGTAAGTATTAATTTAACCTGAAGCAGTGTTTTGTAGAGGAATAAGATGGGGCTATTTTCTAGGCCTGTAGATTGAAGGAAGCAAAAATGGCCCTTAGTAGAGTGATATGCTCTTCTTGTCGGATGTGGGGGTTTGGAGAGAGTTTACAGGTTACTGAGGATTATATCTGCAATAAATGCCTTTGGTTGCGAATTCTATCAGATCGAATGGATCGGTGACAGACTGTTAGAGGCAATGAGGACTTTACAAGAGCAGGTGATGTGATGGATGGCAGTTATAGGAAGGGAAAAAAGTTGCAGATACAGTCACATACATGGGTTAACTCCAGGAAAGGTAAGAGAGGTAGGCAGGTAGTTCAGGAGTCTTATGTGTCTACCCCCATTTCAAACAAGTATGATGTTTTCAAAAATGTAGGGGGTGATGGATTCTCAGGGGAATGTAGCACAAACAGCCATGTTTCTGATATTGAGACTGGCTCTAATGCAATGAAGGATACGTCCGGTTCCAAGAAACCGATTGTGTTAGGGGACTCTCTAGTCCAAGGCACAGACAGACATTTCTGTGGCCAGCAGTGAAAAATCAGAATGGTGTTTCCTCCCTGGTGCCAGGATCAAGGATGTCTCAGAGAGGGTGCAGAATGTTCTCAAGGGGGAGAGAGAGACTAGCAGGAGGTAATTGTACACATTGGAACCAATGAAATAGGAAGGGAAAAGGATGAGAGAAGGGAGAATATAGAGAGTTAAGCAGGAATTTAAAAATGAGATCCTCAAGAGTAGTAATATCTGGGTTGCTCCCAGTGCTGCAAGCTAGTGAGGGTAGAAATAGGAGGATAGAGCAGATGAATGCATGGCTGAGGAGCTGGTGTATGGGAAAAAGATTCACATTTTTGAATAATTGGAATCTCTTCTGGGGTAGAAGTGACCTGTACAAGAGGGATGGATTGTACCTAAATTGGAAGGGGACTAATATACTGGTAGAGAGATTTGCTAGAACTGCTCAGGAAGATTAGTGAGGAAAGAAATCAATCTGAGACTGGTACAGTTGATAAAAGAAGCGAGTCAAACAGTCAAGGAAGGCAGGGACAAAGCAGAGAACAAGGTAGGATTGATAAATTAAACTACATTTATTTCAATGCAAGGGGCCTAACAGGGAAGGCAGATGAACTCAGGGAATGGATAGGAACATGGGACTGGGATATCATAGCAATTACAGAAACATGGCTCAGGGATGGGCAGGACTGGCAGCTTAATGTTCCAGAATACATATACTATAGGAAGGATAGAAAAGGGGGGCAAGAGAGGAGGGAGGTGGCATTTTTGATAACATTACAGCTGTGCTGAGGAAAGATATTCCTGGAAATACATCCAGGGATGTTATTTGGGTGGAACTGAGAAATAAGAAAGGGATGATCACCTCATTGGGATTGTATTGTAGACCCCCTAATAGTCAAAGGGAAATTGAGAAACAAATTTGTAAGGAGATCTCAGTTATCTCTAAGAATAATAGTGGTTATGGTCGGGGATTTTAACTTTCCAAACATCGACTGGGACTGCCATAGTGTTTAGATGGAGAGGAATTTGTTAAGTGTGTACAAGAAAATTTTCTGATTCAGTATGTGGATGTACCTACTAGAGAAAAGGCAGGGCAGGTGACTGAGGTGTCAGTGGGGGAGCACTTTGGGGCCAGCGACCATACTTATATTAGATTTAAAATAGTGATGGAAAAGCATAGACCAGATCTAAAAGTTGAAGTTCTAAATTGGAGAAAGGCCAATTTTGATGGTATTAGGCAAGAACTCTCGAAAGCTGTTTGGGGCAGAAGTTCGCAGTTAAAGGGACGGCTGGAAAATGGGAAGCCTTCAGTAATGAGATAACGAGAGTCCAGAGACAGTATATTCCTGTTAGGGTGAAAGGGAAGGCTGGTAGGTATAGGAAATGCTGGATGACTAAAGAAATTGAGGGTTTGGTTAAGAAAAAGAAGGAAGCATATGTCAGGTATAGACAGGATAGATCCAGTGAATCCTTAGAAGAGTATAAAGAAAGTAGGAGTATACTTAAGAGGGAAATCAGGAAGGCAAAAAGGGGACATGAGATAGCCTTGGCAAATAGAATTAAGGAGAATCCAAAGGGTTTTTACAACGAGGGAGAGAATAGGGTCCCTCAAAGATCAGCAAGATGGCCTTTGTGTGGAGCCACAGGAGATGAGGGAGATATTAAACAAGTATTTTGCATCAGTATTTACTGTGGAAAAAGATTTGGAAGATATAGAATGTAGGGAAATGGATGGTGACATCTTAAAAAATGTCCATATTACAGAGGACGAAGTGCTGGATGTCTTGAAACACATAAAGATGGATAAATCCCCAGGACCTGATCAGGTGTACCCTAGAACTCTGTGGGAAGCTAGGGAAATGATTGCTGAGCCCCTAGCTGATATATGTGTATCATCGATAGTCACAGGTGAGATGCTGGAAGACTGGAGGTTGGCTAATGTGGTGCCACTGTTTAAGAAGGATCTGGACCAGATGGGCCAATGGGCTGAGAAGTGGCAGATGGAGTTTAATGCAGATAAATGCGAGGTGCTGCATTTTGGGAAAGCAAATCTTAGCAGGACTTATACACTTAATGGTAAGGTCCGAGAGAGTGTTGCTGAACAAAGAGACCTTGGAGTGCAGGTTCATAGCTCCTTGAAAGTGGAGTCACAAGTAGATAGGATAGTGAAGAAGGCATTTGGTATGCTTTCCTTCATTGGTCAGAGTATTGAGTACAGGAGGTGTGAGGTCATGTTGTGGCTGTACAGAACATTGGTTAGGCCACTGTTGGAATATTGCATGCAATTCTGGTCTCCTTCCTATCGGAAAGATGTGAAACTTGAAAGGGTTCAGAAAAGATTTACAAGGATGTTGCCAGGGTTGGAGGATCTGAGCTACAGGGAGAGGCTGAACAGGCTGGGGCTGTTTTCCCTGGAGTGTCGGAGGCTGAGGGGTGACCTTATAGAGGTTTACGAAATTATGAGGAGCATGGATGGGATAAATAGACAAAGTCTTTTCCCTGGGGTCAAGGAGTCCAGAACTAGAGGACATAGGTTTAGGGTGAGAGGGGAAAGATATAAAAGAGACCTAAGGGGCAACTGTTTCATGCAGAGGGTGGTACGTGTATGGAATGAGCTGCCAGAGGAAGTGTTGGAGGCTGGTACAATTGCAACATTTAAGAGGCATTTGGATGGGTATATGAATGGGAAGGGTTTGGAGGGATATGCGCCGGGTACTGGCAGGTGGGATTAGATTGGTTTGGGATATCTGGTCGGCATGGACGGGTTGGACCGAAGGGTCTGTTTCCATGCTGTGCATCTATCAAGTTTACACTTAAATGTCACGTAAACATTTGATTTTTGTAGTTGTGCATTTTAGTGGATTGTCACCGATTAATTTGCAAGCAAATGAGTGGGGCTCTTGACTTCGGTTGACAGGATACTAACTTGTGCTTCAGAAAATGCCATCAGCTTGGATTTAATTACAGCTGAAAAGAAACTGGGACCTTGGCCCTGCTCAAACCAGCCCTGTACAAAACCTCGAAAAGGAAATGACCCCACTTTGAACAATGACCAAGAATCTGCCTTTGAAATGAATAAACATGAATACTGCTCTTAAAAATATTGCTGTGGTCTCCTCTGTTTAATGTTTCTTCCTGAAGAGAGCACTTCCAACAGTCCAGTGTTCCCTCAGTACTGCGCTGCAGTGTCAGGCTGGAAGACAGGTTCAGGTCACTCGAGTGAGGCTTGAGGCTGCTGCTTCCTGAGACAAAGAGAGTGCAACCACTGAAGCTTGGTTGTGATTGGCCCCTCAATACAGAGTGACGATCGAGTCCAGGACACCTTGGTTTTGTGTGGCTAATTTGCAGCTTGAATAAGACAGGTCTGGTTTCAGTAAAAAGCAAATATTCCCTCAGCTACAGTAAATTGTTTTAGATAAGATTGAGGATCAGTGGTGCTGGAAGAGCACAGCAATTCAGGCAGCATCCGAGGACAGGCAAAATCGACGTTTCGGGCAAAAGCCCTTCATCAGGAATAAAGGCAGAGAGCCTGAAGCGTGGAGAGATAAGCTAGAGGAGGGTGGGGGTGGGGATAGAGTAGCATAGAGTACAATAGGTCAGTTGGGGAGGAGATGAAGGTGATAGGTCAGGGAGGAGAGGGTGGAGTGGATAGGTGGAAAAGGAGCTGGGCAGGTCGGACAAGTCAAGGGGACAGTGTTGAGTACTGGCTCCGACCCCACTCCCAGCTCCATACCCACACCAGCTCCCAGCCCTGCCGAGTTTTCACCATCCCTCCAGACCTCCCCCTCACTGAGGACGAACGATCAGTCCTCAGCAAAGGACTCACCTTCGTCCCCCTCCGTCCACGCATCAATGAATTTAATACACGCCGTGACATCGAACAATTCTTCCGTCGCCTCCGTCTCCGAGCTTACTTTCACAATCAGGATTCCCGCCCACCTTCCGAGGACCCCTTCGCCCACATCCAACACACTGCATCCACCTGGACACCCCGAGCTGGCCTAATACCTGCTCTCGACTTCTTCATTTCCAGCTGCCGCCGGGACATTAACCACCTCAACCTGTCGACCCCCCTCCCCCACTCCAACCTCTCACCCTCACAACGCGCAGCCCTCCAATCCCTCTGCTCCAATCCTGACCTCACCATCAAGCCAGCGGATAAAGGGGGCGCAGTGGTAGTCTTGCGCACTGACCTCTACATCGCTGAAGCCAAACGCCAACTCGAGGACACCTCTTCCTACCGCCCCCTCGACCATGACCCCACCCCCCATCACCAAACCATCATCTCCCAGACCATACAGAACCTCATCACCTCAGGAGATCTCCCACCTACAGCTTCCAACCTCATAGTCCGGGAACCCCGCACTGCCCGGTTCTACCTCCTTCCCAAGATCCACAAGCCTGACCACCCTGGCCGACCCATTGTCTCAGCATGCTCCTGCCCCACTGAACTCATCTCTACCTACCTTGACACTGTCCTATCCCCCCTAGTCCAGGAACTCCCCACATACGTTCGAGACACCACCCACGCCTTCCACCTCCTCCAAGACTTCCGTTTCCCCGGCCCTCAACGCCTCATCTTCACCATGGATATCCAATCCCTCTACACCTCCATCCGCCATGACCAGGGCCTCCAAGCCCTCCGTTTTTTCCTCTCCAGACGTTCCCAACAGTACCCCTCCACCGACACTTTCATTTGTTTGGCCGAACTGGTCCTCACCCTTAACAATTTCTCCTTTGAATCCTCCCACTTCCTCCAGACCAAAGGGGTAGCCATGGGCATACGTATGGGCCCCAGCTATGCCTGTCTCTTTGTTGGCTACGTAGAGCAGTTGATCTTCCGTAATTACACCAGCACCACTCCCCACCTCTTCCTCCGCTACATTGATGACTGCATTGGCGCCACCTCATGCTCCCACGAGGAGGTTGAGCAATTAATCAACTTCACCAACACATTCCACCTGACCTTAAATTTACCTGGACCATCTCTGACACCTCCCTCCCCTTCCTGGACCTCTCCATCTCCATCAGTGACGACCGACTTGACACTGACATTTTTTACAAACCCACCGACTCCCACAGCTACCTGGATTACACCTCTTCCCACCCTATCTCTTGCAAAAATGCCATCCTGTATTCCCAATTCCTCCGCCTCCGCCGTATCTGCTCCCAGGAGGACCAGTTCCACCATAGAACACACCAGATGGCCTCCTTCTTTAGAGACCGCAATTTCCCTTCCCACTTGGTTAAAGATGCCCTCCAACGCACCTCATCCACATCCCGCACCTCCGCCCTCAGACCCAACCCCTCCAACCGCAACAAGGACAGAACGCCCCTGGTGCTCACCTTCCACCCTACCAACCTTCGCATAAACCAAATCATCCGCCGACATTTCCGCCACCTCCAAACAGACCCACCACCAGGGATATATTTCCCTCCCCACCCCTCTCCGCTTTCCGCAAAGACCGTTCCCTCCGTGACTACCTGGTCAGGTCCACGCCCCCCTACGACCCACCCTCCCATCCTGGCACTTTCCCCTGCCATCGCAGGAACCGTAAAACCTGTGCCCACACCATCTCCCTCACCTCCATCCAAGGCCCTAAAGGAGCCTTGCACATCCATCAAAGTTTTACCTGCAAATCTACTAATATCATCTATTGTATCCGTTGCTCCCGATGCGGTCTCCTCTACATTGGGGAGACTGGGCGCCTCCTAGCAGAGCGCTTTAGGGAACATCTCCGAGACACCCGCACCAATCAACCAAACCGACCCGTGGCCCAACATTTCAACTCCCCCTCCCACTCTGCCGAGGATATGGAGGTGCTGGGCCTCCTCCACCGCCGCTCCCTCACCACCAGACGCATGGAAGAAGAACGCCTCATCTTCCGCCTCGGAACACTTCAACCCCAGCGCATCAATGTGGACTTCAACAGCTTCCTCATTTCCCCTTCTCCCACCTCATCCTAGTTTCTAACCTCCAGCTCAACACTGTCCCCTTGACTTGTCCGGACTTGTCCGACCTGCCCAGCTCCTTTTTCCACCTATCCACTCCACCCTCTCCTCCCTGACCTATCACCTTCATCTCTTTCCCCACTGACCTATTGTACTCTATGCTACTCTATCCCCACCCCCACCCTCCTCTAGCTTATCTCTCCACGCTTCAGGCTCTCTGCCTTTATTCCTGATGAAGGGCTTTTGCCCGAAACATCGATTTTGCCTGTCCTCGGATGCTGCCTGAACTGCTGTGCTCTTCCAGCACCATTGATCCAGAATCTGGTTTCCAGCATCTGCAGTCATTGTTTTTACCTCTTAGATAAGATTGAGTCTAGTGAGAAATAGAAAGCTTACAAAAAACCAAGAACAATTAGGTGGCAGTGATTTTCAGTTGTTACCTTTGAGAGAGAGTCCCATGGTGGGGATCAGAGACAGACCAGCTGACTGGGGGCTCAGGGGCTTTTAGAGGAGAGGCCTCACTGAAAACAGCCACCCACCCACACCCAGCATCGACAATCTGGAGCACTCCTATTGTGTGGCGTTAAAACCAAACCTGCCCCACTGTTCAACCACCACAAATCAGAACTTCCTCCCGCCTTCAACCATTTCACTGGCAATGCTCCCGTCCCACTCATGGGAATACTGGGTCACTACAGACCATCCCAAGATTTAGGCAAAGGAGTTACAACCGACTGAATTTGGGACCATTCAGCCCCTTGAGCCTGTTCTATAAGATTGTAATTGATCAAATCCTGGCCCCAGCTCTGTAGTCCCACAACCCCTGATAAACTTCAGTATGGATTCACTGTGGACAGCTTTCCAGAGTCTTCAATAAATTGTTCTAAGGCTGAGTCGGATAGATTCTTGATTACAGAGAGCCAAAGTGTCTTGGGGTTGAGAGGAAGGATTGGCTAACGAATGGAAGACAGTGAGTTGGGATAAGTTTACAGGATGACAACCTGTAATGTGGAGTGCCACAGGGATCACTGCTGGAGCCACAATTCTACATAATATAACTGACTTGAATGAGGAAAGTGAAAGTATTATAACCAAGTTTGTGGATGACCACAAAAATAGATGGGAAGGCAAGTGTTGAGAATCTTATGTCCTGCTGTTCCACTGTCTGTGTAGTGGCTGGACAATGTTAATGGCACAAATCCTGCAACAAAGATCTATTATTGACACTCATGTTCTGTAATACCAGGGTCATAGAGAATCCTTACAATATGGAAACAGGCTCTTTAGCCCAACAAGTCCACACCAACTCTCCAAAGTGCAACCCACCCAGACCCATTCCCCCTGACTAATGCACCTAACCTACACATCCCTGAACACTACGGGTAATTTAGCATGGCCAATTCACCTAACCTGCACATCTTTGGACTGTGGGAGGAAACCGGAGCACTCGTAGGAAACCCACACAGACACGGGGAGAATGTGCAAACTCCACACAGTCGCCTGAGGCTGGAATCGAACCCAGGTCCGTGGCGCTGTGAGGCAGCAGTACTAACCACTGTGCTGCCCCATGGTGGCTCAGTGATATTAGTGAAGGAGTGGCATGTCACTGTTGAGATTCTGATGGTTGTGTAACTTGCTGTACACTGAGGGAAACAGTGAGCTGGGTTACAAAGGGCTCAAGTAGTAAGTGGGGCATTGAGTGGCACCTTCAACCTGTGTCAGTACTCTAGCAGGAGATACCTTGTAGTTACATCCCTACCCTATTGGTCCCACTCCTGTATATAATACTGCGACTGAGATGTCCTCTGCAGAAGTGAGATCCAGAACAATGTACCCAATTTAATTCTTTAGCTGTTTCTTTATTTTCATCCCCAGCCCTACAAAGGAGTAAAGTGATCTCACTTGAAAGTTAAGTCTGTCCTCTGGAGTAGAAGTCCATGGCGAGACTAAGGTGGTGGGGTTTGCTTGGCTCTATTAGAAAATGCAGGACAGAGGCATTAGTTTGGGATTGATACAAGGTGATTGGTTTAAGGTGAGTGAGAGATCAGTTTGGGAATTCTAGAGCTAGCCTACACACTATAGGATTTTCTTCTTCAATCCCAACCACTTTGACCATGTAACTAACACAGTATGGGAATCGGCCTTTGACCCAATACTGAGGGACAGCTTCAGTGGAATGTATGGGCGAGCTGGGATAAGAGCCAAATATTGAAGAGACTGAGAGAAAATCAGGTGTTACACAGGAGATGGGCTCAAAGCTGGTTCAGGATTAATGGGTGGAGGTCAGGTACTGATGAAGAGGTTTGAGGGACAGGTAATTGAAGACAGGATGTAGATTCCACTTGAAGGATAAATCGGACAGGTGAAGAGGACACTCAGGTTGTCAGCATAGTCTCAGGGCTCTCTGCTGCTTCCTGGAAAAAGGCCATGAACTGTCCCCATCCACCACCACCCTCCTCCACCTGGCCAAGCTCGTCCTCACCCTCAATAAATTCTTCTCTAACTCCTCCCACTTTCTCCAGGTCAGAGGGATGGCCATGGGTACCTGCATGGTCCCCTGTTGTGCCTGCCTCTCTGTGGGACATCCCTCGCTTCAATCCTGTTCTGGCCCCCACTCACAACCTGTGAGATTATCAGCGCTGCTTCCCTCTCTAGTCCAGAATTCGAAACGTTTATCAATTTCGCTTCCACCTGCTTTCACCTTCACTCAGTCCATCTCTTCCCTTCCCTTCCTTCCTTGACATCATTGTTTCCATTTCTGGGAACAGACTGGCAAATGGTATTTTTACCTCTGCTACAAACCAACTGCCTCCCACAGATACTTTGACTGTACATCCTCACACCCTATTTGCTGTGAAGACTCTATGTCACTCTCCCAGTTTCTCTCTCTCTCTCTTTGTCCTATCTGTTCTGTTGGTGCCACCTTCCGAGGGGGACTCAGAAATGTCTCCAAGGTTGACAGGACCCTCGGCTGTGTCCAACCCATTTCCTGCACTTCAGCCCTAACTCCCTCTCTCCCCTCCCACAACAGCAATAGGGACACCCTCATCTATCATTCTGCCAGCATCCACGCCCAGAGCTGCCATTTCCAGTGCCTCCAGCAGATTGACAGTACCGGACACATACTCCCCGCCCCTCCCTTGTCAGTCTTCCTCAGGGACCATGTTGGTCCACTCCTCCTTCACTTCCAACACATCCCCATTGCAACTGCAGCAGGGGTAACACCTGCCTGCTTACTTCCTCAATCCCTCACTGTCGAAAGCCCCAGACCCACCTTCCAGGTGAATCAATGTTTTACCTACACTTCACTCAATCTAGTCTACTGTATTCACTATGATCCCACACCAACATTTCTGTCTGAGGCCCACTGCAGTGTTTCAGCAAAATTCAGTGCAAATTGGTGGAACAACTCCTCATCTTCCACCTCGCTGCCTTATAGCTTTCAGGACTCAACATTGAGTTTAACAGTTTCAGAACATGAACACCTTCCTCCATAACCCCACTCCATCAGGACCTGTTCTGGGTGAGTTGCTCCTAACACAGCAACCTATTTTCTGCCATTCACACTTTCTGTTAGCCCCTTAACCAGCATTTATCTCTCTCTCTCAGCTCACCATCAGAAATCCCTTTGTTTGCTTCTTTCTTGTACTCTCTCTCGCGTGGCATCATTTCCATGTGTTCCGCTCATTCTTTCCTGCACCTAACCCACATCATCAACACAAGTACCACTCTTTCCCAGCTGCTTTCAGTTCTGATAAAGGGTCATTGGATTCAAAACATTAACTCTGTTTTTCTCTCTACAGGATGTGGAGGTGTTGGACCGGTGTGGACAAAGTTAAAAATCACACAATACCAGGTTATAGTCCAACAGGTTTATTTGGAAGCACTAGCTTTCAGAGCGCTGCTCCTTTATCAGGTAGCTGTGGAGCAGGATCATAAGACACAGAATTTGTAGCTAAAGTTTACAGTGTCATGTAACTGAAATGATATATTGAACAAACTTAGATTGCTGTTAAGTCTTTCATCTTTTAGAATGAGTTGCAGGTTTTGGTTCTTTAATATGTAAATCCCAGAACATTTTTAAAGTCATTTTCTTAAGGTTTTATTTAAAACAAGACATCTCAGCTCAGGCAATGCATTAAAGGTGTAAGGTTAGAGGCTGTCTGTAACTCAGCCTTGAGTCAGACTGGTTCTATTTCCAAAGTAGGAATTTATAAAATGTTATATGGATTGACTGCCTGCAGATTGTATGCTTTTTGAGCAAAATAGAATGTATCTGTAAATACAATTCTGCAAATGCAAATTCACTCCATAGACTTATGTGTGTGTGTAAGCATGCGAGGGAGCGAGAGTGTGAGTGTGTGCGTGTCTGTGGCAGGTACTCATGTGACTCGGCCAACATAATCTATCTCATACGCCGCAGGCAAGAATGTCCCGAGGACAGGTACATAGCAACCACCCAAATATAAAGCCTCACTTACGAGCAGTCCCACGTCCACCCCTGCTCAGTGTCTGCTCTGCCATTACACAAGGTAAGCTTTTATATATTTCAAAATTACCTTTCCGGGGGGCCTCTGGTCCTTGCTGTTGCTCCTCCCAATCCAACTGCCACCGAGAAAATGAAAAACAAATAAACCTATTGGACTATAACCCGGTGTTGCGTGATTTTTATCTCTCTCTCTACAGATGCTGCTAGATCTGCTGAGTTTCTTCAGCACTTTAGAAGTGGGTCTTGTTGAAATAAAGAGCAATATCACCACCTGGTGGTTGAACCCAGTATTGAAACTCCAGTCGCCACTGAGCAGCAGCATCCAGAGCCCAGCATTCTGCAGTACTAGGTGAGTATGTGTCACACTTTGATAACCCTCTCTCAATATATAAGTAACTCTGAATTTTACCCTATGCCTGTTTCTCTATTTTTGACAGAGCGATGTGAACAGCATGCCAGTGTACAGAAGCTTGGAGAGGTGGTGACAGCAGTTGTGGTGATCTGACTGTCTGCGTACACAGCACTTACCCATTTACATCTTCCCACCTCACTGTCCGAGGCTCCACACACACCTTCCAGGTGAAGCACCTACATCCTGTCCTTAAAAATGCCCCCAAGCTTCCGAGTGAGTGTATGCATGTGGATATGTGAGTGTCTGTGACAGAGTGTGTCTGTGTGAGTGTAATGGGGCATAAGTGGGGGGTATGTGTGTGAGCATATGAGAGAGAAAGCTTGTGTATAAGAGAGGGTCTGTGTGAGTATGTGGGTCTGGAGGTGTGTTTGTGGTTAGTGTAGTGGGGTCACCTGTAGTGGAACATGAACCCAAGGCACACACTCACTCAGTCTGCCCTGCACACTTACACATATAAGTTTGTGGGGTGAATTTGTACTTGCAGAATTACATTTTATTTTGTTTAAAAACTGCATAACTCCATGTAAGATTCTGTAACTCCCACTTTAGAAATAGAATCAGTCTGACCTAACACTGGGACACTTCATCAGGACCTGCCTGAAACGTCGACTTTCCTATTCTTCTGATGCTGCTTGACCTGCTCCACGTTTTATTGACTCTGACTTTCCAGCCTTTGCAGTCGTCACTATCTCCTTGACACTTTTGATCACCTGCAAAGACTTATTATTCAGCCCTTTAACATTCCACCCATACCATTTGTACTATTTTTTGACACTCTTAGTTACCCGGAATTATCTTACAATGATCTCTCTGCCTATATATTCTGTGCCTATGCGCTTCCCTCCACTTCACCTGATGAAGGAGCAGCGTTCCGAAAGCTTGTGATTTCAAATAAACCGATTGGACTGTAACCTGGTGTCGTGTGACTTCTGACCAGATTAATTTAGCATATCTGGTCGGCATGGATGGGTTGGACTGAAGAGTCTGTTTCCATGCTGTACAACTCTATGACTCTACAATTCTATACAGATCACATGATGGATTCTGTTTAAAAGTAACGAATGAAAACAAGATTCCAATTTGCTGGATCAAGGAAGTCACAACATACCTGATTCGACATCTACCCTCACCCTCTTCAGTTCAAAATTCATTTACTCTGCAAGTTGCTGAAGTCTGGGCTGGTATTTTTGTAGTGAGGTTGGGAGGGATATCTAGGAGCTTGATGAATGATGGGACTTGAGGACTAGTACTGAACGAGAAATAAAGATTGTAAAATAAAGATGGAGTTGTGAGAAACAAAAAAGGAAAAACAATTTCAAATTTGAACATTTCCAATTCTCAACAATCTCCCCAGTTCACCAATTTAGACTTTACGACAAGTCCTACCTTGGTTTGAATCAAATCCCACAGATTCATTCTTTCTTTTCTGGCCTGGCTTGAGTGACATTGTAGAAGCATCAATGGGTTTAGAGGAATAAGAAGTGATCTCAAAGGATCGTGTAAGATTCTGAGATCGCTGAACAGAGTAGATCCTGGGAGACTTCCCAGTTAGTCGTGGAGTCATAGAGTAATACAGCACGGAAACAGTGTTTCGGCCCAAACTGGTCCATGCTGACAATGATGCTCACTCAGCTAGTTCCAAATGGTCCAGAATCCCTCTAAACCCTTCCCATCCATGTACCCATCGAAATGTTTTTTAAGTGTTGCAATCATACCTGCCTCAACCACTTTCTCTGGCAGCCCATTCCAAATATGCACCACCCTCTGCGTGAAAAAATTGCCTTCAGGTACTTCTTAGATCTTTCCCCTTGCACCTTAAACCTATACCCTCTAGTTTTCAATTCCCCATCCCTGGGAAAAAGACTATGTGGATTCATCCTATCTGTGCTGCTCATGATTTTATACACCTCTATAAGATCACCTCTCATTCTCCTATGTTCCAAGAAATAAAGTCCTATCCTGGCCAACCTCTCTCTATAACTCAGGCCGACTAGTCCTGGTAACACCCTCGTAAATCTTCTTTGCACTCTTTCCAGTATAACTATGTCTTTCCTATAACAGGGTGACCAAAATTGTACACAATACTTCCAAGTGAAGCCAACTCCTATACTCAATGTATTGACCGATGAAGGCCAGCATGCTAAATGCCTTCTTCATCACCCTGTCAATCTGAGACGCCACTTTCAACAAACTATGTCATAGTCATAGAGTCATAGAGATGTACAGCATGGAAACAGACCCTTCAGTCCAACTCGTCCATGCCGACCAGATATCCCAACCCAATCTTGTCCCACCTGCCAGCACTTGGCCCATATCCCTCCAAACCCTTCCTATTCATATATCAATCCAAATGCCTCTTAAACATTGCCATTGTACCAGCCTCCAACACTTCCTCTGGCAGCTCATTCCATACATGAACCACCCTCTGCATGAAAAAGTTGCCCCTTAGGTCTCTTTTATATCTTTCCCCTCTCACCCTAAACCTATGCCCTCTAGTTCTGGACTCCCGACCCCAGGGAAAAGACTTTGTTTACTTATCCTATCCACGCCCCCCATAATTTTGTAAACCTCTATAAGGTCACCCCTCAGCCTCCGACACTCCAGGGAAAACAGTCCCAGTCTGTTCAGCCTCTCCCTAGAGCTCAAATCCTCCAACCCTGGCAACATCCTTGTAAATCTTTTCTGAACCCTTTCAAGTTTCACAACATCTTTCCGATAGGAAGAAGACCAGAATTGCGCACAACAGTAGCCTAACCAATGACCTGTAAAGCTGCAACATGACCTCCCAACTCCTGTACTCAATACTCTGACCGACAAAGTAAAGCATACCAAACGCCTTCTTCACTATCCTATCTACCTGCGACTCCACTTTCAAGGAGCTATGAACCTGCACTCCAAGGTCTCTTTGTTCAGCAATATCCCTAGGACCTTACCATTAAGTGTATAAGTCCTGCTAAGATTTGCTTTCCCAAAATGCAGCACCTCACATTTATCTGAATTAAACTCCATCTGCCACCTCTGAGCCCATTGACCCATCTCCAGGGTCTCTGTTCCACAATACTCCTCATGACCTTACCATTTACTGTATACATCATACCTTGCTTTGACTTTTCACAGTGCAACACCTCACACTTATCTGTATTGAATTGCATTTGCCAATGCTCAGCTCCCATCTCCATCCGATCAAGATCCCTCTGTAATTTTTGAGAACCTGCCTTGCTTTCAATGATACCTCCTAATTTTGTTGGTGAGTCTAAAACAATGGAAAGGATAGATACCATCAGCTAGGACTGAGATGAGGAGGAATGTCTTCATTCAGAGAAGGCCGAATCTTTGGATTACTCTACATCTCTGAAAGGGCTGTGGACACTCAATCAAGGAATATATTTAAGACTGAGGTTGATAGATTGTTTGGAACCGAGGGATATGGAGACTGATCATGTTGATTAATGGAGCAGATACAAGAGAGCATATGGCTTTGTGTTGAAGACACTCCAGTTAGGAGAAGCAACCTCTTATCCTCTACCTGACAACCCCTCTGAGAATAAATTTCAATGTAATCACCTCTCATTTTCCTAAACCCCAGAGAATTTAGACCCAATAAGACTCTCATGATAAGACAACCTCTCAGCCCTGTAATAGATCTACTTGAACCCTTGTTGTAAGTTTCTCCTGCCTGAGATATGGGGACCAGTGTTGTAGTTACATTCCATGTGTTAAGCCTTATAAAATTGCATTGAGGTTTCCTTACTCACTCTCCAACTCTGCCACAGTGAAGACTAAACTATCATGTACCTTCTAATTGCCTGTAGACTCCTACAGGTTAACTTTTGTGATTGTGTGTCCAAGGACAACAGAATCCCTCTGAATATCAGATTTACTAGTTTCTCATTTCTAAAGAAATTGTTCTGCCTTTGCATTCTTTTGACCAAAGTGGATAGGTTCATGTTCCTCCACATTAAACAGCTTCCCAGTCGATCTCTTGACCCTTGGAGCCTCTTCGAATCATAGAATCCCTACATGTGGAAACAGTCTTGGTGACTTCCTCACAGCTTACTTTCCACTTAGTATTGTGTCATAAAACTTGGGTATTATATTTTATCCTGTCATTGTAGACATTAATGTTAATTGTAAATAACTGAAACTCCAGGGCTGATCCTTGTGACACACTGATTATACCTCTCCCTTGTCGGTTGACATGCCCATAAGGATCTTGGTGACCATGGACTTCTGCGTTGGCCTATGGTATTACTTGACAAGGCACTGCGGTGATTTTCCACTGCCATCTACTGGCCAGGAATGTCTCCTGTTATTATCACTTGCTATTGGTACATGTTGGAAGGGTTTACAAGTTCCCAGCCTGTTTGACTGTCTTATTAATACACCATCCTTGGCCACTAAGCTCTGGAGTGTGACTTGCAACTTCTGGCTCAGAGATAGGAACACTAACCCCCATATCACCCAACCTCCAGTTAAACTTTACCATCCCCAATTTATTCCTACTCTTTGTTTCTATGCTGGGAAGTTACCCCATTTCCATGAGTTCTAACCTTGTGTAATGACTTTCTGCGTGGCACTTTGAAATTCCAAATACATTGTATCCACTGGTTCCCCCTTATCTGCCCTGCTAGTCTCACCCTAAAAAAAAACTGTCCTGCCTTTATCATACATAATTTCCTTTTCATACAACCATCTAATTATGATTTTCTAATGTCCCCGTTGTGCTATGTTTAATATTAGATTCTATCATTACAAATAAAGGTGATCCCAGGCTAATTCGTCTACAGTTTCTTGTTGAACAAAAGGATTGCACTCACTACCATCCAATCCATGGGATCATTTCATAATTTGAGTAATTTAACTGCATTGGCCCAAAATTTAAATTTTATCATATTACTCTCAGTCCTCTCCAGAGGACCCTTTACCATATGTTTGCTGTTAAGCTCTCATCTCAATACACAGTATAGATCTTAGTTGTTTCGGAGAAGGTTTACTAAACTGGTACCTGGAATGAGCAGGTTGACTTATGAGGAATGTTCGGGCAACTGGGCCTATTTCTGTTGGAGTTTGGCCAAGTGAGGGGTGATTTGATTGAAGTGGTGGGCAGGTAATTGTTTTGTACCAGATAGAATAAGAATGATCGATTCTCCTGCTGCTCGGATGCTGCCTGACCTGCTGTGCTTTTCCAGCACCACACTCTCGACTCTTATCTCCAGCATTTGCACTCCTCACTTTCTCCTGGAATAAGAATGAATCAAAGAAATGGTCTCGGTTTGGAAGATGCAGAGTCCAAATGGGTGGAGGTAAGAAATAACACAGGGAAGAAGACATTAGTAGGAGTAGTCAACCAGCCTCCTAATGAGGATCTAAAATTTGAATTTAGGTAACAGGTATTATAACAAAATGGTTTCTACATTTAAAAGAATACTATAAAATGGCATGTGAACCTATACTGCTGATTTGCAGAATTAAGTTTAAGGTGAGAGAGGAAAGATATAAAAGGGACCTGAGGGGTAACTTTTTCATACAGAGGGTGGTGTGTGTATGGAATGTGCTGCCAGAGGAGAAAGTGAAGGCTGGTACAATTACAACATTTAAAAGGCATCTGGATGGGTTTATGAATAGGAAGAATTTAGAGGGATATCCCTTTTCTCAGGGGGTGGTAGATGGGGGTCTAACTCAATGTGTTTGTTGATAGAGTTCTAGTTGGAATGTCATGCTTCTAGGAGTTCTCATGCGTGTCTTTGTTTGGCTTGTCCTAGGATGGATGTGTTGTCCCAGTTGAAGTGGTGTCCTTCCTCATCCGTATGTGAGGATACTAGTGAGAGAGGGTCATGTCGTTTTGTGGCTAGTTGGTGTTCATATATCCTGGTGGCTAGTTTTCTGCCTGTTTGTCCAATGTAGTGTTTATAGTGTACAGGAAATAACATCACCACAGGAAATGACATCACCAACCCAAAGAGACCAAACATATAAATAGAAAGCAGGAATTTTCAGCATTGCTTCACATGAAGTCCACTGTACATTAACTAGTAATGTAACAAAACATCTGGAAATGAACCATTCAGCTCAGCGAATAAACCTCACCTGAGTTATAAATCTTTGCAAACCTCGCTATTATATAGATTAGTCCTAAACCAGGACAGATAGATCTGCAGACATATCCCTGCCCTTTGTAGGGAACTTCGTTAGAGATTCCCCATGAGCCTTGAAGAGGTAATCACAACAGTAGAAGACACCAATAGCATTCCAAAAATACTTAATAATTGAAGGGATACGAGGGTGGGATGGGGAGGAAATAAACACAACAGCTAACACTAGAAATAAAGTAATGGGATAACAAAGGGTCTGAAGTCCTGATGGATGCATTCTAGGGCATGATAAAAGGTAAAAACAGAGATAATGGATGAACTGCTAGGAATTTTCCAAGAATCTGACGATTCTGGATAATTCCCAGAGGATTAGAAATTTGTTAATACTCATTCAAAAAGGGTAACTGTAAACCAGTTGCTTTAATATCTGCCATTGTGAAAATGCTGGAGTATTATAAAGGATGCAGCAGCAGAGTATTTAGAAATACATCATATGATCAAACAAGTCAGCATTGCTTCCTGAAGAGGAAATCGTGCCTGATATATTTATTAAAATTCTTTGAAGAGGTAACAGGCAAGATAGTTAAAGGGTAACCAGTAGATTTAATTCATTTGGATATCCTAAAGGCATTTGGTAAAGCACCTCACTTTCAGCTACGTTTTAGGACCCTGTTGTATTGGGGGCAATATAAAGGATATTATTATGAATTGAGGATTGGCTGACTAATATAAGACAGAGAGCTGGGATAATTGAGGCATTTCCAGGTTGGCGACCTGTGGAGTACCACAGGGATCAGCATACATATATATTAATGAGTTGGATTAGGGAAGTGAAGTGTACTATAGCCAAGGTTGTGCATGAACACCGATGGGAAAGCAAGTAGCGAGGGTGACAGAGAGAATCCACAGAGGGATAGAGACAGGTTAAGTGAGTGGGCAAAAACTTGGCAGACGGAGCAAGGTTAAGCAGTTTAGCAGGAAGAACAGAGGAGCTGAATGTTATTCAAATGAAGAAAGTCTACAGAAAGCTATAGTGGAGACTGCCTTTGACATCTTTGCATATAAATCACAAAAAAGCTACCATCCAGGTTCAGAGGTAAGAGGCAAGGCAGTTATGGTCCCTTGTCTAAGGAAAGATAGATTGGCATTGGACACAGTTTAGAGAAGGTTCACAAGGTTGATCCTGGGTATGGAGAGACTATCATATGAGGAGGGGCTGAATAGGTTGAGTTGTACACTTTGGATTTTAGAAGGATGAGAGGAGGCCTTACTGAATCAGTTAAAATTCTTAGGGGGATTGATGAGGTAGATGTGGAGAGGCTGTTTCCCTTGTGGGAGAGTCTAGGAGCCGAGGGCACTGTCTTAGAGTGAGGGGCTGCCTGTTTAAAGCAGACTTGAGGAGAAATATCTTCTCTCAGAAGGTAGTGAATCAATGGAATCAGCAGAGAATCATAGAGGCTGGAAGGGTGGGGAAGGGGCAAGTTGCTTGCAAGTCCTTAAGCTACAGATGATTTCTTGGATATGGTCTCACTTCTGGGTAACTATCCAACTCACCCCATTGTTAGCTCATGAGCTCCCAGCTATACGTCTGGACCATTACACAGCCCAGATGCTGACCTGACACCAACACTGAGACCTGACACACCCAACCTTCTCCAACCCCCTCCCTCCATTCTGTTACCTCTGCTGGACCCAACTCAACACCTATTCCCCACTCCAGAATTGAATCCTCCATCTCCCCAACCCCCACATCTTCCCCTTCACCGTGGACCTGAACTGCCCAGATCTAACACCCAACCTTCACCTGCCAGACCTGATTTCTACCCAGAGTGGGAGGGGGAGTTAAAGTGTTCAGCCACGGGGCGGTTGGGCTGGTTGGTGCGGGTGTCCCAGAGGTGTTCTCTGAAACGTTCCGCAAGTAGGCGACCTGTCTCCCCAATGTACACCCCCACCAACCAATCCAACCTCCCCGTGGCTGAACACTTTAACTCCACCTCCCACTCCGCCAAGGACATGCAGGTCCTTGGCCTCCTCCATCGCCAGACCATGGCAACACGACGCCTGGAGGAAGAGCGCCTCATCTTCCACCTAGGAACCCTCCAACCACAAGGGATGAATGCAGATTTCTCCAGCTTCCTCATTTCCCCTCCCCCCACCTTATCTCAGTCCCAACCCTCGGACTCAGCACCGCCTTCTTGACCTGCAATCTTCTTCCCGACCTCTCCACCCCCACCCCCTCTTCGGCCTATCACCCTCACCTTAACCTCCTTCCACCTATCACATTCCCAACACCCCTCCCCCAAGTCCCTCCTCTCTACCTTTTATCTTAGCTTGCTTGGCACACTTTCCTCATTCCTGAAGAAGGGCTTATGTCCGAAACGTCGATTCTCCTGCTCCTTGGATGCTGCCTGACCTGCTGCGCTTTTCCAGCAACACATTTTTCAGCACTGATCTCCAGCATCTGCAGTTCTCACTTTCTCCACATTGTTTAAGAAAGCTGGTAAGGAAAAGACAGGGAACTCCAGACCGGTGAACCTGATACCAATGGTGGGAAAGTTATTGGAGGGATTCCTGAGGGACAGGATGTACATGTATTTGGAAAGGCAAGGACTGATTAGGGATAGTCAACATGGCTTTGTGTGTGGGAAATCATGTCTCACAAACTTGATTGAGTTTTTTGAAGAAGAGGATTGATGAGGGTAGAGTGGTGGACGTGAACTACATGGACTTCAGTAAAGCATTCGACAAATTTCCTCATGGTTACATGGTTAGCAAGGTTAGAAACATGGAATACAGGGAAAACTAGCCATTTGGATACAGAACAGGCTCGAAGATAGAAGTGAAAAGGTGGTAGTGGTGGAGGGTTGCTTTTCAGACTGGAGGCCTGTGACCAGTGGTGTGTCACACTGATCGATGCTGGGTTCACTGCTTTTCATCATTTACATAAATGATTGGATGTCAGCATAAGAGATACAATTAGTAAGTTTGCAGATGACACCAAAATTGGAGGTGCAGTGGACAGTGAAGAAGGTTACCTCAGATTACAACCGAACCTTGATCAGATGGGTCAATGGGCTGAGGAGTAGCAGATGGAGTTTAATTTGGATAAATGTGAGGTGCTGCATTTTGGAAAGACAAATCAGGGAAGGTCTTATACATTTAACGGTAAGGTTCTGGGAAGTGTTGCTAAACAAAGAGACCTCGGAATGCTGTCCCAGGTAGACAGGATAGTGAAGAAGGTGCTTGCCTTTATTGGTCAGTGTATTGACTATAGGAATTGGGAGGTCATATTGTGCCTGTACAGGACATTGATTAGGCCACTTTTGGAATACATGTCCATTTCTGATCCCCCTGCTATAGGAAGGATGTTGTGAAACTTGAAAGGGTTCAGAAAAGACTTACAAGCATTGGTGGATTTAGGCTATAGGGAGAAGCTGAATAGGCTGGGGCAACATTTTGTGGAACGTCAGAGACTGAGGGGTGACCTTATAAAGGTTTATAAAATCATGAAGGGCATGGATAGCCAAGTCTTTTCTTTGGGGTGGGGGAGTCCAAAACTCAACAGTATAGGTTTAGGATGAGAGGCGAAAGATTTAAAAGGGATCTAAGGAGCAACGTTTTCATGCAGAGGGTGGTGACTGTACCGAATGAGCTGCCAGAGGAAGTGGTAGAGGCTGGTACAATTACAACATTTAAAAGGAATCTAGATGGGTATATGAATAGGAAGGGTTGAGAGGGAGATGGGCCAAATGCTGGCAGATGGGATGAGATTAGGTTAGGATGTCTGGTTAGTATGGATGTGTTGGACCGAAGGTTCTGTTTCCGTGCTATACAACTCTATAACTCTTTGTTAATTGAGTAGATATTTCCTAGTCAACCCATTTAGAGTTGCTATTACACATCTCTGGCACAGTGAGACTTGAACCCAGGCCTCCTGTCTCTGTGGAAGGGACAGTACCATAGCAGCCCCATGGTTATTTGTATATTGATGAGGGATTAATTATGTTCGGATGGTTGATATAGGTTGAGAACTCACTTGGAAGAGGCTGTGGTGCAGTAGTGGAGTGGTGGTATCCCTACTTTGAAGCCACAAGGTCTGAGCTCAAGTCCCCCCTTAGTGTATGATGGCCATGGATGGATTTAAAATAATATAGGCGCAGAATGGAAATGTGATTGAGTGGAGATGCAGGATCTGCTGTATGGCTCTTTTAATATAAACTAGAGACTGGGTCCAGTGCTTTTTCCTTCACTATCTGACAGTGAACTCCATGCGTGATACTTCAGTAGTTAGTAAATCCACAAAAGATCCCGGTGATGATCCCCATATCGTTTTCATGGAAACAGTGCACTCTAGAATGTAGGGAACAGAAGGTCTACTAATGGAAGTGATTGTTGATGTTGAACATGAACAAATATTGAGTGCAAACAAAATTCCCAAGAATTATGACAGAAACATTTCTTTTTGCATTCTATGTGAGAGAGATAGTTCAGAAAGGCGTGTTTCAGGTACTTGACATTTCAACTTTATAGAGAATTAGATTCAAAAGGGGTAAAAGTACATGAAAGTCAGGGGAACCAAGAAAGTTGACAGATGCAGGATGATGGATTGAATTGTCAGGTAAATGGTGGAACAATCCTGATCTTTTTACTTCAAGTCAGATGCATTGATCAGCAGCCAGACAGTTACATCAATCATCATTCTAAAATAAATAAGTACTCATAATTTCACAAGTGATAAACTCAGTGGGGAGTTGTGCAGCCCGACTGTCTTCCCTCCAAATCTATTTACAATTCCTGAATCCTGTCCTGCTCAAACATTAGCTAAGTGACACTATGACCTGCACAATTCTGGGGTACACTTACAACTGGAATACTGTATTATGTTTCCCGTTCTGAGAATTCTCTCTGTTTGAAGGTCAAAGTGGTGAACTTAGGGTAAGGTGTGTCTGACCTTTGGACAGCTCAATACATAACTTAAAGGTGTTGTGATCACAAAAGAGGCGGTTCAGAGGTGATTTACCAGGACACTACTAGAGTTGGAAAATGTTATATCTGTTAGGGGTTAGTTTCTTTGGAATAGAAGAAGATAAGACCAGATATAACTGATGTGTCTAAAATTATGAGAGGTCTAAGAGTGATAGAATCTATTTCACTTAGCATCGAGCGTAATAACCAAGGATCAGAGGGGATTTGAGGAGCAAGGGTAAGACTATCTGAAATAGTCATAAAGTCATAAATCCTCTGCATTTCAAAAATACCCGTGTATATATTACACTGCAATGGGCTAAAGAGCTTCTGTCTGTGCCATAGATCTCAAGGACAACTTGATTTAACAGATTATAAGAATTGCCACACTGACTGTAACAGAAATCATGATGTGTATGTTACCCCCCCCCCCCCCCCCCCCCATTCCCTTTATTTGCTGTTGTCTGGACATTTCACATGGTCGAGTGAATGCCTTTGGTAAGGTGGAGACAGGCAGTGTGGCTGTCAGGACTTTCTTATCTTTGTAGATATTTCCAACACACCGGCATTATTTGGCCTTGAATAATCATTGAACAGTTCTCACTGTGTTGTTGAACATCACAGAGGAGAGCACACAGGCCTGTAGTGGATCAGCCATTGTGCTGGGTGTGGAAATGCAGTTACTGAGCAGAGGCAGTGAGATTATCTAAGAGTGGGTATTGTGTCAGCTGCCCCTGTCTCTTTCCCAGTGAAGGAGGAGAAACTGCCCTTGAACAGACTTCAACAACATTTTCAAACAGTTCTGTTGGTTTTCTCTTGGTCCCTCCTTTCAGTTTGGGTATAACAGTCCACCTCAGGGCACCTGGGCAAGGGAAGTGAAAAGTGTCCAGGCTTCCTGCACATAATCCTGTAAGAACAAGAGACCATTCGGCCCCTCCAACCTGCACCACCATTCATCAACTCATGGCTGATCTGCGTATTGACTTGATTTCACCACCTTTACCCCATTTCCTCGATGGTCATAACCAACACAGCTCTGTTGGTCTCTCCAATTCTCCAGAGAGCGGTCACTGCCTTTTCAGGGAGTGGTCTCAGGATTTTCATCACCTGTTAGTGGAAGAATTCTTTCTTAATTTTGCTCTTGGAAGTCCAATTCTAACTTGTGTGCAAGAATTTCCCCCAAAAGGACAATCAGTCTTCAATTATTTTAATATGTTAGAGTTCTCAATCAGCTGACTCCTACTGGAAAGAGTCACCAGGAAACAACAGAATTAACACCCACAGAAGAGAAGGCAGGCAAGAGACTTTTTATGGGAGACTCTCCTTCCAAAGGGTTAATGTGACAATAAAACCTTCCTCACCTCTCCATGGTCTTGCAGATCGTCTGCTGAGGATAGAGTTCCAAAGTGTTTTGTGGGTTTTGCAGGTTCGTAATGTCCCTGCGAAACTCAGTCAAAAACTCTGGCGGAATGACGGGCCTAGGTGGAGCTCCTTACAAGGATACCTCTCTGAAAATGAACCTCTGCATGTTTAGGTATTTCCTTTACTGAAGGGTGAGGATTGAGATCCACTGATCACTAATCTCAGGCAGAACAACAGCGTTAGCTCCCCTGGGCTGTTAGGAAGGGAACAGCTCGGGTTCCTGGTTCTGTCCTGACCCAGTGCCCACCTACATACCTCAGGTGGTGCCTGATTGGAAAACAGGGCCCTTCTCCCCTCCCCGTTCACTTCCCTGGATACAACTTAGGGGTGAAAGTGCAATCCTCTGGTTAGTCTAGCTCACTGCAATCCAGCATTATACATTGTCCAAAAGAGCCAGACGTAGTTCATGGGGTTAAAGGAATTAAGGGGTATAGGGTGGAAGTGGGAAAGGTGACTGAGTTGGATGATCATATTGAATGGCGGACCAGGCTCAAAGGGCTGAATGGCCTCCTGCTCCTGTTTTCTATGTTTTATTTATACACGGCCATGGGGAAAGTGAGAATGGTGTTTTGGTATGAGGTGTGGGAATGTGCACGGAGTGTATCAGAAAGAGAAGGGGACACACAGCTGCTGGAAATTCCTTCTGGCCTTTTTGGTACGGAATAGAGCTGAAATCTAGGCTCCACAGAGGCCGTGAGCTACGGTGGCCAACAGTGAAGTGCCTCTCAGTTTGACACTAACAGATAGAATTCCAAATACTAACCAAAAAAATGATCTTTTATTGGTCAGTGAACAAGTTCAACAATTTAAATAAAGAGGGGTAGTGGGGTGCACCAGAAGTAATGTGATATCTTGTGGTGGGAGGGGGGAAGGGGGTGTGGACCATGGTGAATGTGGAAGCCCCTGCCTGAAGGGGTCAGGGAGTGTGGAAGCCCAGGCATGGTAATGGGAGTGTTGGTTACTGTAGATCCAGGTCATTGATTCCAGTGTGTTACTTCCAGGTGAATGATGAGGGCAGCACATTCTACATCAATCTGTACAGTTGGAATAAAGTGGCTTTACTTGGAGTCCCCAGCTGGAGTTGGTTTCTCCTACTCGGGTGATCAAAACCACGCCAGCAACGATGATGAGGTATTGTGCCCAACCTGCCTCCTCTGCTAGGCCCTGCCAGATGGTACCAGCTGTTACTGGGGGCTGAATCACCACTTGCTGGTCAGCAGCAGATAGAAATATGTTTGTAAATTACAAAACACTAAACTCTTAACATTCAGGGCTGTTTAGTTCCTGGGTCCAACAATTGATATTTTACATGTGCTTGCTGTTTGAGCAGCTGGTTGTGATTTTGATCGATCTTGCTCATATCAGCCTTTACAAATCAACAGCCTCTTCCACCTCTTTGTTTTCTTCACTGAGTGACTGAGGCTTCTGCTTTTCTCTCCCCACCTTCCTCCCCCCCCCCCCCCGGTTTCTGCCCTTTCCCCTGATGCTGCTCTTCCTGACCTTGATTTTGAGCGTATGTCGTCCCTCTACTGTGTGGCTTAATTGTAGTTAGCCACTGACTGATGTTGAAATATCTCATCTCCCTTCATGCACTAAGCCATCTTGTGATATGTGGCGAGAGTTGCCATCTAGATGTACATGATCTTTCCGTGATGTCCAGGCACATCTATATGACTTGCGAGCCTTGCCTGCCCCCTCGGATATGATCATGGTAGGCACCTTCCTGCATGCTTTCTATAGCCCATGATTGCCTGAAAAAATCTGTCTGGCCTCTAATGTACATAATGATGGACCATCCACACAGGCAGCATGGTGGCTTAGTGGCTAGTACTGCTGTTTCACAGCGCCAGGGACCTGGGTTCGATTCCAGCCTCGGGCGACTGTCTGTGTGGAGTTTGTACATTCTCCTTGTGTCTGTGTGGATTTCCTCCCACAGTCCAAAGATGTGCATGTTAGGTGGATTGGCCATGCTAAATTGCCCATAGTGTTAGGTGCATTAATCAGAAGCAAGTGGGTTACTCCTTGGAGGGTCGGTGTGGACATGTTGGGCCAAAGGAGCCTGTTTCCACACTGTAGATAATGTAATCTCAGAACCTTTAGAGAATTCCAAAGATTCACAATCCATTGAGTAAAAGAATTTCACAGGTCAGTAGGAAATGATCACCTCCTTCATCCTTAAATTATACTCCCGGTATTCTGGACTGTACCCAGCTGGGGGTGGCAAGCAACTTGTCTGTGTCAACCTCCCCATCGCCATGTGTCAATCCCAACAGAATCCTGTATGTTTACATGGAGGCTAAAATATCAACTCTTGGTCCAGTGTTCACACTGAGAAAGGGAGTGGGTTTCCACTCTGTTAATCCAGCTATCAACTCAAAGCATCGAGTTACCCAGGATCAGAACTACACCGTGACAGCGTGAGATAGCTTGGGTAACCAGGCCATTGAAATGTAAAAACACTTAAAGAATTTAATCAATTGGCAAATAATGTGCACAAGGAACGCCTATCTCCTGCCTGTGACTGTAATCTGGTGACAGAACTAACCCTCTCCTATTATTCAATGCTTCAATAAATACACTTTGAAATCTCTCCTTTATCAAAGGAAATCTCAGAACATCAGACACAGAAAGGTACAGAAAAACATTGCTGGGCTACTTCCAGGTGAATGATGATAGCAGTACACTCTACATCAATTGGTACAGCTGGAATAAAGCAGCCAATGTTCTGTACATAAAACATACATGGAACATTACAGCACAGTACAGGCCCTTCGGCCCTCGATGTTGCGCCGACCTGTTAAACCATTCTAAAGCCCACCTATCCTACACTATTCCATTATAATCCACATGTTTATCCAATGATCATTTAAATGACCTTAATGTTGGTGAGTCCACTACTGTTGCAGGCAGTGCATTCCACACCTTTACTACTCTCTGAGTAACGAACCTACCTCTGACATCTATACCTGGAGTCCCCGGCCGGAATTGGTTTCTCCTACTCAGATGATCAAAACCACGCCAGCAATGATGATGAGGTATTGTGCCCAACCTGCCTCCTCTGCTAGGCCCTGCCAGATGGTACCAGCTGTTACTGGGGGCTGAATCACCACTTGCTGGTCAGCAGCGGTTAGAAATATGTTTGTAAATTACAAAACACTAAACTCTTAACATTCAGGGTTGTTTAGTTCCTGGATCCAACAATTGATATTTTACATGATCGATTGATTTGGGGATTATTCACGATCACATACTCCTTAAATATCTATCCAATTTTCCCTATATTTTCATCCCCCACCTGTTTTTACTTGACAGTAAATTCAATACGTTGATCAGACACTTCATGAAGCCATTTAAATTTTCCCTTTCAAAATACCCAGTGGCTCCAGATCTTATGTTAGTGTTGAATGTATTATTGGGGTTCTGTTTCTCAGCTTATTTGAGAATTTTGGATAAAACCTCTCCCAAGCCTCATCTTCACCACAATTAACAATCCCAAGGCCTTTAAGTGTTCTTAAAGGTGTCAGGTGTCTGAAGTTAGTTAGCAGTTCAATCACACTACTTCCAGTGCCAGGATATTCTTTCTGTAACTTAACCAGAGATGTTGCATGCAGAACAATACTCGATTTTCCTTCCACTTTTGTGTTTACAGTTCCCACTGATCATCTACCATTCCTTACTGCAACCACATGCTTCAGTGAACAATCTATTGCTCCCTTTGATTCCTATGTATTGTGTAGCCAAGTTGCTTTATTTTTGTTTTGAGAATTTGCCTTTCCTAATTAAATAACATTTCTCTAACATTGCTGTGTATGCCTACACCACATGGATGACAGAGGTTTAATGGCACTTTCTGAAGAGTGATTAAAGATGAGTAACAAATGCTGATCTAGTCAGAGATGCTGGTATCCCAAGGAAGGATAAAACAATTCTACTCACCTGCTCGCATCCCCAAACTATTCATGTTTTTTATATATTGTTTTCTCATCCTCAATATTTGGAGTTTCTGGAGTGAGATTTGAACCAAAAAGCTCCTGGCTTGGATGTGACAATGATAGCCACTGAACCATTTGCTGAAGCCACCATGTTTCAGTACCTTGGTGAGTAGCAGCAGTGGGACACTGTGGTATGATAACAGAAAAGGTGACCTATTACATTTCAATTTCCATCATCCTGATTATTATACTTGCCATCTTTCACTGAATAGGATGGTGTTTAAAAGAAACAAACAGTAAGTTCACAAACTGAAGCAGGCTTCATGAATCCATGTGGAACAACACGTGGAATATTGGGAACGTGAAGGCCTAGTGGTATTATTGCTAGATTATTAATCTAGAAATTTAGCTAATGTTCTGGGGAGCTGGCTTTGAATTCAGCCATGGCAGTTGGCAGACCAAGAACTTGAATTCAATAAATATCTAGAATTTTAAAAATTCATTTGTAGGATGTGGGTGTCGCTGGCTGGGCCAGCATTTTTGCCCATCCCTAATTGCTCCCGAGAAAGTGGTGGTGAGCTGACTTCTTGAACTGCTGCAGTCCACCTGCTGTGAGTTGACCCACAATGCCATTAAGGAGGGAATTTGACCCAGTGACAATGAACGAACGGTGATATATTTCTATGTCAGTAGGTGAGTGGCTTGGAGGGAAATGTGCAGGAGGTGGTGTTCCCATGTATCTGCTCCTTCAAGATGAAAGTGGTCATGAGTTTAGAAGATGCAGACTTTGGTGAATTTCTGCAGTGAATCTTACAGATAGCACACACTGCAGAAATTCACCAAAGTCTGCATCGACGGTGGAAGGAATGGATGTTTGTGAATGTGGTACCAATCAAGCAGGCTGCTTTGTCCTGGATGGTGTCAAGCTTCTTGAGTGTTGTTGGAGCTGCAGCCATCCAGGCAAGTGGGAGTATTCCATCACACTCTTGACTTACGCCTTGTAGGTGGTGGATATGCTTTGGGGAGTCAGGAGGTGAGTTACTCGCTGCAGTTTTCCCAGCCTTTGACCTGCCCCTGTAGTGACTGTCTTTATGTGGTGAGTCCAGTTGGTCAATGACATCCCCCAGGATGTTGATAGTGGGGAATTCAATGACGGTAACACCTTTGAATGTCAAGGGGCGATGGTTAGATTGTCTCTTATTGATAATGATCATTGCTTGGCATTTGTGTGGCGTGAATGTTACTTGCCACTTATCAGCCCAAGCCTGGATACTATCCAGCTCTTGTAGCATTTGAACATGATCTGTGTCATTATCTGAGATGTCACAAATGGTGCTGAACATTGTGTAATCATCAGCAAACATCCCCCCTCTGACCTTATGAAAGAGGGAAGGTCAATTAAGAAATTAATGATGACCACAAACCGCTGCTAATCGTCAGAAAAACCTATCTGGTTCATAAACATCCTTCTGGGAAAGAAATCTGCCTTCCTCACCTGGTCTGGCCTACCTGGTACTCCAGACCCAGAGCAATGTGGTCAACTACCAACTATCCTGAAATGGCCTAACAAGCCACTCATTCACCACCACCTTCTCAAGAGCAATTAGGATGAGAAATAAATGCTGATCCAGCCAGTTTCTGCTTTGAAATTACCATTTTTATCAAAAGACGTTGAATTCTGGCAACTGAGTCAGCACCAAGCAATGTGCATTTCCTGCTTTAATTCACACTTATACAGTAATTTCAGACTTTGGGAGATGAACGGCTTGCCTGCCAGTTAGTAACTTTGAAACAAATGAAGCTAGGCTCAGGAATATACACTGAATTATATTTCAGGAGCTGATCTTGAGCTGCAGCTTGGAAAGAAGAAAAGATTAATTGGAAACAAGAATTGTTGAGGATAATTAACTATTTAATGTATTAATTAAATAATTATCAATAATTAAACAACTGTGGTCTCAAGTTAAAATATGATTCCCGCACCTCAAGGAATCTAAGTCTTTTAAATGGGAGAGCCTTTATTCTTCCTGTCTGTGACCATTCTCCCTTTGAAATGAATTTTCCATGTTTGTCTGTGGGTTTTGATGTCATGTTTTATAGAGTCATAGAGTCCTATAGCATGGGCAAAGGCCCTTTGGCCCAATCTGATCCATGCCAACCAATATGCCCGCCCACACTATCCTCATTTCCCTGCACTTGGCCCATATCCTTCTAATCCATTCCAATCCATGTACTTGTCCAAATGCCTTTTAAATGTTGTTAATGTACCCGCCTCAACCACTTCCTCTGGCAGCTCAATCCACATGGGCACCACCCTCTGTGTAAAAACATTGTCCCTCAGGTTCCCTTTTATTCTTTCCCCTCTAACCTTAAACTGATGCCCTCTCTTTCTCAGTTCCCCAACCCTGGGAAAAAGACTAAGACCCTATCCATGTCTCTCACAATCTTATACACTTTATAATATTGATTATCTGAGATTAAAATGCTAAGATGTGATATTCATACTTTCAAAACGCAGGATAAAATAACTTGTGAGAAACTATAAATCTTGTCCTTGGAAAATGAAAAGGGATAGCTAGGCACTTAGAGGTGGAGTTACACCCGCAAAAACAATTGCAAGATGGGTGCAGAAATATCTAGAATTAGAAACTGAGGATAGTAAGATAGAGAAATTAAAACTGGAGCAGAAATTAAATT
Source organism: Chiloscyllium plagiosum (assembly GCF_037043375.1). Taxonomy (NCBI): domain Eukaryota; kingdom Metazoa; phylum Chordata; class Chondrichthyes; order Orectolobiformes; family Hemiscylliidae; genus Chiloscyllium; species Chiloscyllium plagiosum. The sequence continues at coordinate 74,691,552 of NW_028270155.1, forward strand.
TATAATTCCAACTGAGAAAAAGGAGGCAAAGATCATCCAGAAAAGTGAAAAAAGGGAAAAAGTGAAAAGGAGAAATGGAATTAAATGGAACATCTGTTGTGAAGAAGGGTCACTGGAACTGAGATGTTAAATCTTGTTTCTCTTTCTACATTGTTGCCAGACCTGATGATTTTTTCCAGCAATTTCTGTTATTAGATTAGGTTCTCTACAGTGTGGAAAAAGGCCCTTCGGCCCAACAAGTACACACCACCCCTCCAAAGAGTAACCCACCCAAACCCATTCTCCTACCTTATATTTACCTCCGACTAATGCAGCTAACACTGTTGGCAATTTAGCCTGGCCAATTTACCTAACCTGCACATCTTTGGACTGTGGGAGGAAACCAGAGCACCTGGAGGGAAACCCACGCAGACACGGGGAGAATGTGCAAACTCCACACAGACGGGAATCTAACCCAGGTCCCTGGCGCTGTGGGGCAGCAGTACTAACAACTGAGCCATCGCGCCACCCATTTCAAATTTCCAGCATTTTTAATTTTGTAATAAGGACATAAAAAGGCTGTTGCAATGAGATATAGACAGGTTAAGTGAGAGGGCAATGGGATGGTAGATGGAGTATGAGTGAAAGTGTGAAGTTATTCATGTTGATTATTAGAATAGAAAACAGAATATTTTGTAAAATGTGTGCAACTTGTAAATATGGATGATCAGACAGAGCTGGGTGAGCTCATAGAAGGAACTCTGAAAGTTGGCACGCAAACACAGCAAGTAATTAGGAAGGTAAATGGTATGTTGTTGGGGATACTGTGTGGGCATTGGTGTACAAGAATAAAGGAATCTTGCTACAATTGTATAGCACTTTGGTGAAATCAGACCTGGGTACTGTATGCAGTTTTGGTGTCCGTAGTTAAGGAAGGGTATACTTGCTTGGAGGCTGGACAACAAATTTCACTAAATTGATCCCTGGGATGAAGGGCTGACCTATGAGACCTTTGTGTCTTTATTTGGAGTTTAGAAGAATTTTTATGTGTCCATGGGATGTGGGCATCACTGGCTGAACCAACATTTATTAAGTGCCTTTCTCGGGCCATTTCAGGGGGACGTTAGAAGTTAACCCAATTGCTGCAGATCTGGAATCACATTTAGGCCACACCAGGTAAGAACAGTAGACTTCCTTCCCTCAAGAAAATTTATGAACCTGAGATGAAGAAGCATTTCTTCACTCAAAGGGTTGTGAATTTATTGAGTTCTCAATAATTGTGAATCTATCATTGAATATTCTTAAAGCTGAGAGAGACAGAACTTTGGTCTCTCAGGGAATTGAGGGATATGCAGAATGGGTTGAGAAGTTGAGTTAAAGCCCAAAATCTGCCATGACCATACTGCACGATGGAGCAGGCCCTTGGGGGCTATTTGGTACTCTCCAGCTCCAGGGATAAGCTTGGACCGAAGGGTCTGTTTCCATGCTGTCTGACTCTATTTAACTTTTTTGCAGTTTCCTCATTCCCCAATATAATTTTCCCTCTCTCCGCCTCTGTGGTACCCATACTTACTTTCCCGAACCACCTCCCTTTTTACACACTTGTGAAAGCTCTTACAATTCGTGTTTATACTTCTTGCTGGCTTACTCTCATATTACTTTCCCCTCTTAACATGTCTCTTGGTTATGTGTTGCTGACTATTTAAAAGCCCTTCCAATCTTCAGTCTTTCTACTCTCTTTGGCAATGATGTTCTCCTAATACTGTTCCTAACCTCTCCAGTTAGCCATGATTGTAATTACTTTCCAGCAGAATTTAAATTCCTCAGCAGAACACCAATTCTTTGAGGAGTGAGTTATTTCTTTTAATTTCTTAGCTACGATCATTTAATACAGGTTTCCTATCTACTTTTGTCAGCCCACTTCACATATCTGCCCAGTTGGTTTTGATCTTAAGATCCTCATTTCTATTTTAACATTGCTTCAAAACTTAAATTTCATTACAGTATAATCACGTTCCCATAGATATCTTTACTCTTTGATTACTAATTGATATGTTTCATAGTACAAAATGGTTGACTGTTGAAGGGGTTATTTGACATATTGTCTTTAATATTACATTCATACTTATGAAATCATACCTTACAGCTAATGTCCTGTCCTGTCTGCAAGACAGACCCACTAGAAATGATGGCATACAGTAAGGAGGGAGTTATCTCAGGAGCCCTCAACATTAACTTTGGAACTCGGTGAAGTCCAATGGCACCATGTCAAACAAAGGCAAAAAAACCTCCTGCCAAATACCATAAACCATTGTTCCAACTAGGAATAGGTGGTAAATGCAGACCTAGCCGGTGACACACACATCACAAAAACAAATAAATAATGTGAATTTGTGAGTTTTGGAACACCTTGAATTGGGCTACATTTGGGCAAATGCAGTTTCCATGGGAAACTATATGGTGGCTCAGTGGTTAGCACTGCTGCCTCATGGTGCCAGGGACCCAAGTTCGATTCCAGCCTCAGGTGACTGTCTGTGTGGAGTTTGCGCATTCTCCCCGTGTCTGCGTGGGTTTCCTCCAGGTGCTCCAGTTTCCTCCCATTGTCCAAACATGTGAAGGTGAGGTAGATTGGCTATGCTGAAATGCCTAGAGAGTCTGGGGATGTGCAGGCCAGGTGGATTTGCTAGAGTAAATGTAGGGGAAGGGTCTGGGTAGGATGTCTTTCGGAGGGGTGCTGTGGACTCAATAGATCAAATGGTCTGTTTTCAGATTGTAGGGACTCTATACCCTGGGAAACTCAGCAGTGGTTGAAAGAGCACTATTATCTACACTATTCATGGATTTAAAGGACAGCTTGGGGTCACTGGCTATTTTGTTATTTTACCAAAACTAACCAGCATAAATAACAAATGTCACCTGTTTACAGTACTCCAACATTTGTTTTAATACCTTGTGATTTCTTTCCTTATCATATGTTAATATTTTAATTCCTGCCTTCTTGTATCACGCACCATTGATCATGTGACCATCCAATTCCCAGCCCAGTTATATGAGGAGCCACCAATCTCGGCATCCACATTCCTCGGGAATTCTCTGAGCTTGGTTGTCACACACAGTCTCCGCCTCTCTGCCCCACTGCTTTGCAGCCATGTGGTGGTGTTTGCTGTTACTCTGCGTGAGTAGCTGCCTGGCATCTTACTCCCCAGATGAAATCCTCTCCTTACCGGGTCTGAACACCAGACTGAACTTCAAGCAGTGGTCTGGCTACTTGCAGGCATCTCCTGGCCAACATCTACACTACTGGTAAGTGAATGTGGGAACTGGGATATTGTATAGTTACCCCAGCATGACAGACAACGCACAGTTAAATCAGTCCCACTCTCCTGAATTCTTAGTGAGTGGAGATTCCATTTTGGATTCCTGGTCTGCTCTGAACTGGACTTTGTAATTGGACTTTACTAAACTGTGGACTTGCTGATGGGGTAGGATTGGGGAGATTGAGATATAGGAGGGGTCTGCTTTTAATCGCTTTTCAATTAATTCTATTTGTGAGGCTGTGATGGTTTCTTATGTTTCATGTCCCATTGACATCCAGCTCAGAAAATGGGTTAGTTAACGGAAGGTGATTGCTTGTGGGATATATAATCAGCAACAGAAAGAAAGAAAACAAAGTTAAAAGGCTTTAATGTAGCATTTCTTACAACTACATTTCAAAGTGTGGCAATTATTGTAAGATAGGAAATACAGCAATTGGTTTCTACAGAGCAAGCTCCCACAAACAGCGATAATGTTTCTGTGAAGGTGATAGAGGGATGTGTATTGGCACCAGGACACCAAGGAAAACTCCCTTCTCACCTTCAACAGGAGCCAGAAGTATACACTGCTGTTTGGTTTGGTTTAACAGCTCATCTGATTCACACCACTCTAACATTGCCTCAACTGGAAGGTTTTTGACAGAAGTCTGTTAACCTCCTTCTTTCTCCAGAGATGCTTCCAGATCCACTAAGTATTTCTTAGACTTTCTAGTTTTATTTATTGTCTCAAGTCCTGGAAGTTGGGCTTGAATACAGTATGTTGTGGCTGAGAGGCAAGAGTGGTATGGCTGATCCATAAAATTTCTCAAATGCGAAATGTACCGATGAGCTCCTTTCTTCCCCAGCCCTAATCACCTTCAGTTCAATCATTCATTCTTGGGCCAGCATTCATTGCCCATCCCTGACTGACCCAGCGAAGGTGATGATGGGGCACCCATGTATTTGAAGTGCTTTAGTCCACATTGCAGTAAGAGAAGGAGTTCTGGGATTTTGATAAGTCCTCAGCTAGGTGTCCCAATAACAGCCACAAACCGTGTCACTCAGAGCGTCAGAGGTGCTTTGACCCTCAAGACCTGCAGTGTGTGGGTCTGCTTGTACACGCCCTGGCTCTCTCCCAGCTTTGGGCAAGTAGCCAATGGATTTCTTGGGAGGATGGAAAGCTAAAAGGAATAAACCCTCACAAAAAGAACCGGAGTGAAGCCGAAAGGCGGACTAATGTCCAAATATGCCATCGTCCCAGCTTCCAAGCCAGTGTCAAATGTAAAGTGTCTTTTTTGGCTAGTATAGTGACGATGGGCTGAATGACCTCATTCCACACCAGGCATTTCTAATGCTCTTGCATAAAGCAGTATGAAAGAATGGTAGAAAATAATTGTCTGTAGATCTGGTTGCTACGGACACTTTCCCTCCCACATGTGCATTGCAACTCACTCTCTTTGTTCTCCAGATGTTTCACATGTTCGAGGGGTTAGGATACCCTCAGTGGGACAGACAATGGAGGCAGGCAGCACTTCCTTCTCTTTGAGCTATTTTTAACACTTTGGCACTGGCTTGTTCTTGAACAATCATTACTTTCACAGAAATGCTGTCCCCTCTCAGTGCAGCACCAAAGGTGAGCTGCACTCTCTGAAGTGCTGTCTTTTGGACGAGAGGTTAAATTAAGGCCCTATCTGCTTATTCAGCTGGATGTAAAAGATTGCAGAAACAAAGAGGTTCTGCCCTCTGGCCAATGTTTCCCTCAACCAATGTGACAAGAATAGTTTATCTGGTTATTCTAACTATGCACACCGAGTGGCTCCAGTGTTTCCCAAATAATAACAGACACTGTGCTTCAAAAGTACTTTCAACATGTCTGAGTGGTGAGGAATACGAAAGAAAAGCACTCTCTCAACTTAAACTCCCAACACTTTACTTTCTGCGATCAGAGCCCCCTCTCAAAAGTTAAACCCATAATCAGTTTTTGCTACCATTCTCCCTCATTTACTATTCCTACGATTGGCACCTCTGGTTACATTCACAAAAGGAACTGACTTGGGACGAGGTGAAACATTTTCACCATGTTGCTGAAGGTCACACAGGAGAACGCGCAGGCTGTGGTGGATCAGCCGTTAAAGCTGGGTAGGGAATGGAGTTACTGAGCAGAGGCAAAGGGATTATCTAAGAGTAAATATCCTGCCAGCTGTCGCTGTGTCTTTCCCAGTGAAGGAGAAACTGCCCCTGAACAGACTGCAGCAACACTTTCAAATGGTTCTGACCGGTGCTGCTGGTTTTCTGTACAGTTCCCTCCTTTCAGTTCAGGTATAACAGGTGGTCTCAGTGCCCCTGGGCTCGGGAAGTGGAAGGTGTTCAGGCATCCCACACCTAATCCTGTAGGAACAATAGGCCATTCAGCCCCTCCAGCCTGCGCTGCCATTCATCAGCTCATGGCTGATTTGCATCTTGACTTAATCTCGCCATCTTTACCTCATTTCCTGATTGACTTTACCCAACAAAACTCTGTTTTGTCTCAATCCTGAAAGCTACAATTCTCCACAGAGAGAATCCACTGCTTTTTTGGATGGACTTCCAGATTTCGTCTAAAGTGTCAGATCCAAAAGGATCTAACTGTACTTTTAAGATTAAGTGTCCTTGGTATAGATTTAACCAAGTAGAGGAAATAGATTCCTCGAGTCAACCTCATTGAATCCTTTAATGCGTCAAAGTTTCCAGCTGCATCCTTTTTTTTGGATAATGCATGCATCTGTCAACTGGGTGGACAGAATCAATGTTTTCAGTGATTGAGGGCAAGAATTTAAATGGCCATTAGAAAACACATGGGTAATAATGGAATAGTGTAGGTTAAATGGGATTTAGATTGGTTTCACAGGTCGGCGCAATATCGAGGGCTGAAGGGCCTGTACTGTGCTGTAATGTTCTATGTTCTAAGTAGTCTGATGGGAGATTCTCCTTCAAGTGGGGTAGTCCAAACCAGTGACTTGAGAAGATCAGAGGTGACATTGTTCCCATTGTTGCAAGCATTGTTCAATAAGATCATAGCTGGTCTGATTGTGGCTTTAACTCCAGCTTTGTGACTGATCTCCCTCCAGCCGTGCCATTAATAACTCTTAACTCCTAGGCTATCAAAAATCTGTGTAACTCAGCCTTGGATAAACCAGAGAGTCTTGATTGAAAACAATTGGCAAACAAACCAGAGGCAACATAAGAGACAACGTTTACACAGAATGTCGTTTGAGTCTGGAATGCACTGAGAGCATGAGGGAGGCATATTCAATCACACTTTGCAAAAGGGAATAGGACAGTTATATAACAAGATCTGTATGACTATAAAAAATAGGCAGGCGAGTGGAAATTACTGAGTTGCACTGACAGAGCTGGCAGGGTTACAAACAGCTGGATATCTTCTCTTTGTGCTGGTACCATTCAAGACCCTGAAATTATTCCGCATTTCTTCAGTGACTTGCAGAGTCCTCAGTGGAGGATGTTAATTTTCCAATGTGTCTCCTGTAGGTTTGTAACGTCCCAGAGAAACCCAGAAACTGACCCTGTGGTCCTGTGGCTGAACGGTGGGCCTGGGTGCAGTTCCTTAGATGGATTACTTGCTGAAAATGGACCTCTGCACGTAAGTATTTTCTTTACTGTAGGGTGATGATTGAGATTCACTGCTGACTAATCTCAGGCAGAGCATCAGTGTTAGCTCTGGCATTCAATAAGATCATAGCTGGTCTGATTGTGGCTTTAACTCCAGCTTTGTGACTGATCTCCCCCCAGCCGTGCCATTAATAACTCTTAACTCCATAGGCTATTAAAAATCTGTGTAACTCAGCCTTGGATAAACATTAAAGACCCAACCTCCAGTACTTTCTGAGGAAGAGACTCCTACAGAGAAATGACCCCTAAAAGAAAAAAAATCTGTAAGATTTCACTAAAATCACCCATCATTGTTCTAAATTCCAATGGGCAAAGGTCCAACCTGTTTATCCCTTCTTCATACATACTATGGTGGTGGTGGTGGTGGTGGTGGTGGTGGTGGGGGGGGTGGTGGTGGGGGGGGTGGTGGTGGGGGGGGTGGTGGTGGTGGTGGTGGGGGGGGGTGGTGGTGGGGGGGGTGGTGGTGGGGGGGGGTGGGGGTGGTGGTGGGGGGGGTGGTGGTGGGGGGGGTGGTGGTGGGGGGGGTGGTGGTGGTGGTGGGGTTGGGGGGGGGGCTGGTGGTGGGGAGGGGGGGTGGTGGTGGTGGGGAGGGGGGGTGGTGGTGATGGTGGGGAGGGGGGGTGGTGGTGGTGGTGGGCTGGTGGTGGGGGGGGTGGTGGTGGTGCTGGTGGGGGGGTGGTGGTGGGAGGGCTGGTGGTGGGGAGGGGGGGTGGTGGTGGTGATGGTGGGGAGGGGGGGTGGTGGTGGTGGTGGGGTGGTGGTGGTGGGGGGGGGGCTGGTGGTGGGGAGGCCGGGTGGTGGTGGTGATGGTGGGGAGGGGGGTGGTGGTGGTGATGGTGGGGAGGGGGTGGTGGTGGTGATGGTGGGGAGGGGGGGTGGTGGTGGTGATGGTGGGGAGGGGGGGTGGTGGTGGTGATGGTGGGGAGGGGGGTGGTGGTGGTGATGGTGGGGAGGGGGGGTGGTGGTGGTGGTGGTGGGGGGGGTGGTGGGGTGGGGGGGGTGGTGGTGGTGGTAGGGGGGGTGGTGGTGGGGGGGGGGTGGTGGTGGGGAGGGGGGGGTGGTGGTGGTGATGGTGGGGAGGGGGGGTGGTGATGGTGGGGAGGGGGTGGGGGTGGTGATGGTGGGGAGGGGGTGGTGGTGGTGGTGGTGGGGAGGGGGGGTGGTGGTGATGGTGGGGTGGTGGTGGGGGGGGGGGGGGGGTGGGGGAGAGTTGGTTACAGTGGATCCAGGTCACTGACTGCAATGTGTTACTTCCAGGTGGATAGTGATGGCAGAACACTCTACATCAATCCGTACAGCTGGAATAAGGTGGCTAATGTCCTGTACCTGGAGTCCCCGGCCGGAGTTGGCTTCTCCTACTCGGATAATCAGAACTACGCCACCAACGATAACGAGGTATTTGTGCCCAGGCCCTGCAGCTGCTGTTGACTGGGTGCAGTCAAGGCTGAACTGCATCAATAGTCAATTCCTTCAGCAGTCACGTAAAATATCCCATAATCAAGAGACTTGTGACGGCGGGGCGGAGCGGAGCGGACCAAAGTCCACAAGTGTTTACACTTGAGAGGATATTGAATAACTAACGGCCGGGTGCAAGCTTCGAGTGACGACGCCATGTTGGCGCAGACCGCAGCCGCGCACGCGCACTGTTCCAGGTCCCTCAGCGTCGTCGCCTCGAAGACCGCACTGCGCATGTGCACAGGACTGGCGCAATGTCCACGCGGTGGGGGGTGGGGGCGTCGAA